>NW_012026774.1:1365689-1434501 GCF_000956235.1 Wasmannia auropunctata
GAGAGAGAGAGAGAGAAAGAGAGAGAGAGAGAGAGAGAGCCGGTAAAGCCAGTCAAGTGCGCACTGCTCGCCGCGCATCTGAGCTTACCCAACGCCCACCGACCATTACCAACTCGATCGACCAATTGGGCGATCTGGTAGCCGCCCACCGATCTGGTGCACTCGCTACCACGTCGCCCACGCTTTTAAACGACGACCTTCCGCTTTTCTCTGTAACCGGTATGATACGCCGTTGCAATCCCTTGTCGATCGTTACCAGGACTGCCCAATATAATTTTGGTATTGAACGAAGGGTACCCTCAACGTCGAACGGAGGATATCCTCGGGGATAACCGATTGGTATGATCTGGCTTAATCTGATAAAACTAGGGTACGAAATAGTCATCTGTATATGCGCAGTATAGAAAAGTTTTACGAGGAAAGTCTAGTTAAATTGCCCTCGAAATTATAAATCGTCGGTTACTCTATTAGAGTATGATTTCACAAATCGTCAGCTGTATCTAACGAATGACGTGGGGTATACATATAGCTAAAAATATTTATACTCAGAATCTTCTATTGGAAGAATGACAAATTTGCGCGGATGGAAATCTCTCTCTATGTAATTTTAATTGTGATTCGAGGATAAATTACATGTATACAGTTAAAATTCAAAAAGGATTATCAGATATATGTAGGTATTTCCTATCACATTAGCTGATTTGGTAACTGCTAGAGACAATTTCTCCATAGTAGAAAATGTAAATTAACAATAGACACGCCACTTTTATTTTTAGTGTGTTATTTATCTTTAGTTATACATATACAATCTTCAAATTAAAATTCTATTGTAAAATTCATTTTATTTATTTTCAATTAGCCAAAAAATACGATATTGCTATTTTTCTTCTAAAATTTAATTGAAAAGTCTATCATCTATTACATTCAAATTATTCTTATTATATAATGAAATTATAATTTTCATTCAACTTACAATACTGACGAAAAATAACAACGAAAAATGACAACAATATTGATGAAAAATGGATTATAAAATATTTATCGTGCCAAAGACAGCTAATTTTTAAGTTACTCTGTATTAGGTAAAAATGTACACTGCACAAATATATTCGTATACATACGTGCTGCATACGCAAAATTTTCCACGCTTTTGATAATTGCCTTTATTAATATAAATTATTTTATCTGCGCCTTCGCCATCTAATTGAGATTAAGATTTATAAAATAAATATGAAATAGAACGTACGAGCTTGTAATTGTCATTTATTTGCGCATTGCCGGCACATCGTTATATCAATTCTTTAAGAAAAAATTACTCGGGCGTATCGATCAATTTCAAGACGCGTATGAATAATAGTTATATGTATACCTATAATTCATATGCTATAGCTACTTAACGTAAGTACGAGTATATCTATGCAGTGCACCAAAGATAGTTGTGTCAATAATGGCACTCATGGCGGATAGTACAGATAATTATTGATGGGAAGAGACAGATGCTGATAATAGTAATTTGGAAACAGCGAGAGCATTTCATACACTCCACCACTCTCTAAATATAGCAATATATCTAATAATAGTTTCTAATAATGAGGCGTTTTCATGAAACGTGTCTTTCTCGATATATATTATCACTCGCACATTACTTAATTTTAATAAATAAAATGCGCAAAATATTCGTTTAAAAAAATTTTATCGGTACTTATTACACAAGGATGTAGCTGGCTCGCTCTATGCAAACGCGTTTATATATGTTATACTCTTCTTTAATTGATACTCCACGTTTTTTAATGGATCGAATAAATCCGAGATCTGCTGGAAATTTGAAAGTTTATTTTTGATATCGCGTATTGAGAATTTATAGAGAATTCGGCTTTGTCATAATTATAACGTACATTGAGAAAAATATTTTGATTGTACAAACAAGAAGTACATTATACAAAATGCATTCTAATCATACCGATCGGAATTCCTTTTATCGTTATTGAATTTCTAATTATTTCGACTAGAATATTTGATAGATGTAACTATAAGTGTATCTGATTTATATACTTTTTACTGAATCTATCAGATTTTTAATTAATGCAATCACATATATACATTAAATTTTTCCAGTGAAATAATGTCACTCTTATCGAATTGCAATAGTTATGTTAATTACTGTATTAAAATAGATAATTCGTAATAGATTAGAGCATAAGTTAATAAGATTGCTTTGCTAGCTATTCAGTTTTTCTATAATATTCGGTAGGATCTTAATTCATTTGTAAGATTAGAACAATATGTCTCAATGAATACTGTCAAATATTTGCTCTTCGAAGACGGAGTGTGTTACATCCACACAAATCGAGCGCTTGTGTTCGATACTCGCGAGTTGCGTAAATGCTACTAATAACGGTTATTGACTGATTAATAAGATTAATTGTCTAGGCAGCTGAATAAATTGATTTTCATTTCATCAACTGTCGGATTAGGAGTAATGAAGTTATCTGAGCAAGAGACGACGACGCGGCGCGTTTTCCGCCGGTAAACCGTCGCTCGGTATCGGCGAACGAGAAATCCACGTGTTAATTCGCAAAAACGACTGGCAATTTCATGCTTCTAATTTTTACGTTACGTTTAAGAATTTTTGCAGAATCGTTTAATCGTTACGTTCGAGCAAAGAACAAAGGAAGGAAAAGTATAAAATCATCGGAGCCCGCGTGTTCCCCCGACAAATTACAAGCCGCGCGATTACTCACCGCGAATTAACGCAACATGTGCTACATTGTTGCAAAAGTCGCAAAACATTCGTGACTGTTATTATCATTCGTGCAATGCGACGTGAATACGCGCGGTCGTGTGTCGTGCGAAAAAATAACGAGTCAGGCATCTGGTGAAACAACTATTAATTACTGCATCAACGTATTAACTTTGTTGTTCTCGGACTTGTGCGGAATGAAGGAATCAAACGATGATGAATTCGCTGACTGAAATGATAAAAATTAATGCCGCCACACCGGAATTTCGTATTTCGTTGTAAAAAGAATACACGTGTCTTCTTATGAAAAATGTCCAGATATGGCAAGCTAAGAAACGATATCATTATTATCCCTTTGCAATCATTGCATACATCTTTAGCTTTTATTTCCGTAATGCTGGATATATCCAAGTATTATATTGTATGACAGGTTGTTGAGAGAGAAAATTCACGAGTTAAAGAGTCTTTACACTTGTAAAAGTTTTGTTCGCTCGTTTCTTGTTTATTTTAGCACTCTAATATATTCAATACATTTTATAGTAATTTTTGCAACAATACCGTTTAGACCTTTTATGAAAATTTCGCGTGAAGCTACATATAGAAGAGATTCGAAAGGGATGCCGGAAGACTTTGCATTATCGATCACATCGTGTAAAAACTCAGTCACCAATGAAAGTAGCGCACGTGTGTATCTATATCGGCGCGAAATGCATATCGAGCCCTTCACGTAGGCGGTACATAGAAAAAATAAGATTATCGCGATTACCTCCGACGGAGAACACGGCGAAGTCACTCTCACGCATCGAGCCCGGAAGATATATCGCGGGCACTTTACACCGCCACTTATTCGGGTCGCCCCGCGGCCACGCCGCCGCGTCGCGCCGTGCCGCGCCGGTATAAAGTATCGCCACCGTATGGGTGCCACCACCGTCATGAGCACTATCACGAGGCTACCATTATCACCGTCGCACGCCTGCGGCCTGACGGTGATAAATCATGCGACAGGAATGATTCGGCTAAATTGCTGCTCGCACGTATCCGCGCTCGAAGCCTTGCCGTGCCGGTCCGGTCGTTGCATGGTCGGAAAAGCGATGCCGGCCCTCCCGTGGCACCGGCAGGGGCAGGGGGAGAGATCGTAGGGAGAGGAGAGGGTGCGCCGCGACCTTTCCCCACCACGTGGACATCGAGGACCGGCGGCGGCGAGAGAGGCAATGTCCGTCCAACAGCGGTAATTACGCACGCGTTCCAGTAGCCATTGGTCTATTGATTTTGCTGGGGGCTCGTTGGGTGCGCTCGCTCTGCTCGCGTCGCGGACTCGTCGGTCCCGTCTCGTATAACGCGGCGTGGCTGGTAGCGGCTGTAGATGGGAGTGGACTTTTCGTAGGCGGAGTTGCTTCCAGTGGGGCAATACTACGACCGATTGGTTGGCCGTAGACGACGGCTATGCTATCGCCGATCGCTGAGTACGCTGGCCGCGTGAGGGACTCTCTCTTTTTCTCTCTTGGTCTCTCTTACTGACTCTCGGTTACTCGTCGGAATCGTAGCGATAACGTTTAGGTACGTTGATTTCACGCATATACGCGCGGATAAAGGAATATTCGATGACCGTCGCGACGCACTTGACGTTTCCGCGGATTTGGCCTTTGTTGAAAGATGAGGAACGAGAAAATTGAGGATCGCCATCTCGTCGTCTCGCAGAGACGATGATCGATGATGGAAAGAATTTTGATTCATGCGCGATGTAAGCGGAAACTTTGATAGTATAGACGCGAGGATTGATGGTCAGGAAATGGGATTAATGAATCGACAATTTTAGGAATTTGCTTGCAGAAGTAATAAGGATTAGAGACTAGACATATACTGTTATTGAGTCATAATAAAAACTTATATGTATAGCTACATATATTTATGGCGGATCAATAATTCACAAACCGAATAAACGAGAATACGCTGCAAACATATTTTCCACAAGCTTTGTATAGGCGTTTTGTTACACGATATATCTGTCAAAGCCTCATACTTTTCGACGTATTTACGTAGCCTCGACATTCACGAATTACAGCTCGGAATAAGCTTTCATTAAAACACGTTGTAATGACATTTCACAAAGGCTATGAACAATTATCGTATAATGCGAAGTAATTCCAAGAGTGACATGTCGTGCTCATATTGTCGCAAAAAAAGTTCATTCTGGAATTATAATATTCAAGTCGTTTGTCAGGCGGAAGGTCTCCTCTCTTAACCGCGGACTATTATTAGCCACATCCTCCGCGCAGAAATAAGCTCGCTTAATGCAGGGAAAAGGATTGTTACCGCGCTAAATGGCGGCACTTGATCATCCATCCGATAGTTCTACGCGGTAGCTACATTGTAAGTAATTTCGAGCGAGTAAAGAGAGCGCGGCTAATTACGTGCCTCGCGTAAATGGCGTCGTGGCGGTGTTCTAAGTACATCGGACGCGTATCAGCGACGTCGCTCCTCCTACTAGCGCGAGAATTCGCTATATTCGCATGCGGCCCCATGTGAAAGTCAGCTAATTGGTTGGCAACCAAGTCTCCCCATTCTCAACGCCGGCCTATGAAAATTGCGATTTCTAACGCTCCGGCGAGATATATCGCGGTAACCGTTGCCCTTATCGTCTAAACGAAATCTGCGTATTTCCGGACGAGATCGAATCCGGGTGCTGTTTGCGATTCTTTCCAGATTGCTCCGGCACGAACGATAATTGAACGACAATCTGATATTCATCACGAACCTGCGTGAAAGAAAGTTGTTCAGTACTTTAATACAGGATGCTCCTTGAAAATATCGAGATATTTATAGTTTTCGATTAATTAGAAACTCCTAAGAAATTAAATTTTTGGAAGAAAGAAGGTGAATAATGTTTTCAATTAATTAAATAGATTTTATTTTGATAAAATTTTAATACGCCCTTTAGTCACAAAGATGTTAACATATAAAAATTGAACCATTACTTGTAACTGATAATAATCTTTTTTAAAGATTTTTGCTAAGAAATAATAATTTTTAAATTGCTTTAAAAATGCGGATAAAAATATATCTATATATTGATATTTTTTTGCAATCTTAAATAAGAATTGGTTGCATCGAAAATTTATTATAAAAAAATTATTTCTCTTGAATTTCTTAAAGTATATGTTTATTCGATAAAAATAGAATCGGTTTTTTTTTAAATTAACATATTTGAACGACGAAAACTGAAACACATTCTAGCTCTTGTTAAAATATTTTTAAAATTCGGTTTTAGAAAATTAATAGAGATATCTTGGCCGTACGAAAAAAAAACAATCGTTAAACGATACATTTAGCAAGCATGCTTATGCTCGCGTTCGCGGACTTGCCCTGACCGCTCTCAAACCGCGATACGGCTCGCATTTCATGCATGATAATTTCCTGAAAACGAAAACGAGAATCGTCACGTATAGACGCGCTCCTTCTTCCTTCGTTTCGCCCGTCTGTCCGTGCGTTTCGTCCTCCTTCCCAAGAATGACCCTGAGACGCGCGCGGTGTGCACGCGAGAATTAAAGACCGCACGGACCACCGGAACGAGAGGGACAAAGGGATGCCAACGGTGCTTTCATTTCGACAGAAAAAAAAATGAAAGAAGGGAGAAGAGAAGTCGGTGAGGGTTTGACAGGTCCGCGTCTCCCTCCGCCATCGTCGTCGCCACCGCCGCTGCCGCCACCGTACCGTTCGCGTTCGCCGTCGCTTTCCCTCGATACACCTGTGAATGCATCGCGCGTGTAATGCACATGTAAACGAGGCGGGACTCGAAACTCCGAACGCGCGTAATATCGCGTCGACGCGACCGGATGGGAACGCAACGGCGCGGCCGAAGTCGATTGCTCAACCCGAGAAACGCGGTCTGCAGAACGCAGCCGCGCGTATTGATCGCACGTAATCGCACCGCTCTTCCGCTCCTTCGCCGCGGCCGTTTTCTTCGCCTTTTGTTCGCGTTGTAACGAGACCCGCTATGGCGATTACTACCGCGTGGCGTCGGCCTTACACGTGAAAACGATTCTAGGCAATGAAATTCAAAATCGAAACTCTTGATGTTATCAATATCCTCATTCGTTGCACATCTCACAAAATATTCCGTCAACTTTGCGGATAACAATTAATATGATATATTCAATCACCATGTAATTTCTAAACAGTATTCTATGCTTTATGTTTCGTTACACGCGTTTTCTTATAAATAATATATAATATTTCTCGTGCAATTTTTTTATTTAATAATAGATATTCTACAACTATTTCTATGCGATTTTTTTTAAATCGCGTAAATCGAAGAACCGAAGCTAGTCTCATTAATTACCTGCTCACAATGAATGCACCGTATCGGCTTATAATAACGCATGTGACGCAGTCATCCGAAGTCATCTACAGTCAGCGTCAGCGGCTTCGCATAACTTTAAGGAACAGTGTTACACATTAAACGGACGACCGTATCGTATCTAGCCGAGGCAACCACCTGTGCGCATAGCTAATACCATATAATAAGGGTTCATGCATATGAATTCGGTGGGCCAGTCCACCGGCTTTATCGTGAGGAATCTATCGGGCCTCACGACCGTACCGCGAGTGTGCAACCCTTTTTCGATATATAGATATAAACACGCATAATAATGCCTCGCCGGTCCTATCGTGCGTGTCATGCACGTTGCGCCGCTTAGGATAAAAAGGTGCACGTGGGTGCGTAAAGATGCAAAGATCGCGCGGCGACGCGACCCGATGTTCTTTTGACGTGTGTGCATGTAGCGTGAAAAAGGCAAACAGAGAAAAAGAGAGATACAGTAAATCTATTCTTTTTTTATATTCTAATAAAAATAAGTCTCACAGGTGTTTTACTTTAAATTTACAATCTATCTAATATCAATTTTTTGTTTTAATATAGATTTTATTTTTATTTTATATTGTTTTGCTGTGATATTTCTATCTGGATACTTACAATCGGCAGAACATAATTTAATTTTCTAATAAAAAATATATTTATATAAAATAAAAAGCTCTTACCTATTTTATAGGATTTCTTCGCGTTTTAAAATATATATACGAAATATATAGTTGAAATACTTTTTCGGTGAATATTTCGATGGACATGAAAGGGATAGTTAGGCTCTCTGAAACGAGGCTGGATCGGATCGTTATCGCTCATCAATATATGCACCGTGAAGATCGGATACGTGGAACTAATGCGCGTGGAGGAACTTTTTGTATTCCTAACTTATAATAAAGGCTGACTAAGGAGGAGCAGATGCAGGAACACGGTAGCTGATCAATTCCACCCGCTGTTAAGTCTTTTTGTAAAGGTGGCGATCGATGTCTCGCCCATAGTTCCCTTTCTTCGAGGGCCACGCATCGGTATGTCCAAACAAACTGTTAGCGTCGTTAACGGAATAATATCGATTAATTTAAAACGGGAGCTTAGAGTTGCCTATGATGTATTGATAGTAGAGAAATACGTCATACAGACAGGAATATAGCCGATCCTAAAATACATAAAAGGCATACCGTATCGTATCTATATTTTATAATTATTTTTTTACAGAAATAAATTTGACAAAAAAAGTAAATGAATTGAAACAGAATAAATAATTTATCGCAATTAGAAACGATAGAGAAAAATACGTCTTTGTTTCATCTATATCGCCATGCCACACTTTCAGTTTACGATTTACGAAATTTCTTAAAATGACCAAAGATTCCACATCGTGCACACTTCGCCGATCGCGAGTGTCGTTCGTGACTCGATCGTGGGGTGTACAGCGATTTCCACGAAGGAAATAGTATCCTGGAAATCGAAGGCCGCGCCGTCGCATTTCCTGATCGGCATCCATCGTACGATTAGCTTGTTCAACCGCGTCGGACACCTCCAGATTACACACATTGAAGCGAACGGGTACGCATGCAAAAAGCCTCGCGGCCATGCTGAATCAGTTCGCGCCACATCCTGTCGTCGGTTGATTGCATTTAATTATCAAACGTCTGTTGCACGCACTTATCCCCTCCCCTTTGTAGGGAGACATTTGTTTGAATCCGAATGTAGGTGTATCGTCTCCATTCTCTCTTCATTCTTATTTACACGTTCGTGTATTCGCATACTTACACGGTAAAAACAATTTCGCTAAAATATCTAAAATTTAGCATAATTATTTTGACAGTAGAAAATTATTTTCAGATCGGTATTCAGCTAAATTTGAGATGTTTTAACACAAAATCGTTCTTTCTTAATTTGCAGATTACATATCTGTTTGTATACATCGTTGCTTCATTAGGTAGAATTTCGTAAAAATCGCCGGCTGCCAATAATAAATCTCAATGTATGTGTGTACTACGGACAAATTAAAAAAATGAAATGATTAATTCTAATAATTAATTCGATTAAAGAAAAGGATTTTTTTGCAAACTAATCTTTATGGTGAAATAATTAAATTTTCTATCTATTTTATATATACACTAGATAGATGTCTACTTTAATCGAATATTGAATAGTTATAGCTCCACTTATGATGTCTGACGTTTTGAAAATTGATTTCGAATTGAAAAGAATCTATCAAACGACGAAATGACAGGTGTCTCATGCAGTTTGATCCGTTTCGATGTAGTTATGTAGTATTTCACTTACGTATGCACCGTTTGTCCATCTGTCCCGTTTCTTTCTTTTATCCATCTATCAATTTCACCCGGGTCCTCTTAACTGTCTCCTCTCCGCTGTCCTCTATTTCCCTATATCCCCTTCTCGTTTGCGCGCTCACTCTCGGTGGCGCTTCGACTGTAATGAAGAGAGGACGCGCGGTGCCGAGAGGCAAAAAGAGACGGCTGGAGACGGCAGGAGAGAAACCTGAAGTCGAGTTAAACGAACACCTGTGCCAACTGGGGCGCAACAGGAGCACAGACGGGCCGGGCGGGTGGACAAAACAGGTGGGCCACATCGTCGGGATTCTCGAGAACGTCTGCCTACCTGTCCCCGTCTCTCCCACTTAACCAAAATTTAACGAATAAATTATATAATAACGTGCTATTTATACATTATTAAAATTTACCAAAAATTATTTATTTATATGTTAATTATTACTTTTTATGTGTATAATTCACAAATATTCTTAAAATTAAATTGAAGAGAAGATTTGCAGATCAATTTTTTTGCAATGTAGACTCATATATATAATTTTTGCATATATATATACATATATATATATTACATATACATGTAAATCGTACGTATGTTAAAATACTTATTAAAATATATTAAAGTATTAAATATTACAAGTAGTTGGAGACAATAAATCTGTTTCATTCCGTACTTCTGCTATACTTCTATTTCGATATAGCGCATGTTTATATCGTCTAGATTTACTTTATCATACGCGAAATATGGATATCTATTTGCCATAACTGTTATCCGAGCCAAAAAATCTGAATATTTCAGTCCAGATATAGATTGCAATTGTTCAGAATCTTGCACGATTACCTTAAAATTAATATTTTATTTTAGTCATAAAATCGTAACAATTGTTAGATGTAGCAGTCGTTAAAGTTAAATCTAATTAATCTTATACGTAGAATTCGAAATAATTGATCATCAATTGATATGTAAAAAATAATTGCGTTCGGATATCTTACCGTACTTTTATTAGAGTTCTTACAAACATTTGTGCCTAGGATAGACATTTCTCGAAGATTGGTATAAAATTATTTTTTATCCTGCTTACATACTTCTTACATGAATTGGCAATTTGTAAACTTTACTGAAAGCGCACGCTACTCATACACTTTCTCATAAAAAAAAAGCTTCGATAAACCAAAATGAACGAAAAATTTTTTTAGTGGAGCTCAGAAGTGCACACACACAAGTATTGCTTTATTATATAATAAATATAATTTATTCGTTAAGTTTTAGTTAAGTGGAAGAGGAGGGGAACAGCTAGGTAGACGATTCTCGAGACCGCGAGTTAGCCCTCGGGGCACATGGCGCGCGAGCGAGCCTTTAATTCATGAATTCTCATTGTGGCGCCTTTGCCGCGTATCCGGTGTGTGCCGCCGCCGTATGCGTTCTCGTGCAACGGAAGGCTGTTCCGCACGTAATACGCGCGCCCGACTGGCTCGCCAATTCGATCGAATCGCATCCTGTTTGATCTGCGAATTGGTCAAGCCCGTAATTGTCGGTGGCGACCGGACGTATTATTACGCAACAACACCGTAAATCGGCCGCGTGTTTGCGCGCGCGTCGTTGATAAACGGTTTTCTTTTTGGGCTAAGAACGGTTTGTTTTTTTTGGGTGCGTGCGTGGCGGGTGCGGAGATTCTTTATAACTGTGATTCTTCGAGCTGAGTCGTATAATTAAGCTTCAAGCTATCTATTCGCAACTGAATTTTCGGAAGGGAACTCTATGTTTTTATTATACATTACACACGATACATAAAATTATAGATAGGATTTAGTTTTATTCATCGTATTTTTGACAATTTCTCTTATGGGCAATCTCGTATTTGCATTCCGTATTTATAATTAATATTGCTCGATCTCTAATATGCATTTAGCGTCGCAGTGACCTGTTTAACGAAAGTTTGTTTGCACGCAATATTCCGATATGTCTTGCAAAATGTTAACTCGGTTAATGTTGCTTACGTCGAAGAAGTGAAACAGTTGAATTGCTACGACTTATAATTTTTGCTACTCTTTAATCTAGCTTATCGAGATCGCTCATGAGACATAAACGCAGCTTTAAATAATATGGCTTAATGGCTGCATACGTCAATCGTGATTATTTATGCGATTGCACGCAGCTTGCGTGCACCGTGACTAATACTGCCGATGAACAGGACGGACTAAACTATAACAAATGTTCGCAACGAGTGACAGTACAAATTTTATCCGATCAATTGCAACTCGATATTTGCTGAGTAATTCGATGGACAATATGTATAAGTGCAAGAAGAAATTGTGGCAGAGCTGTAGCATTGTATAATTTTTACTTTTAATTGTCAAGTGATAAATAATAGAATTTGAGAACGTTAAAGAGAACATACTTTCTTTACACAATAAATCTATAATATTTAATAATTAGAATTTGCATTATACTGTTACACGAGCGTTTCATATTCGTTGTGATAAATAATAATAAATACTTTATCAGAGTTAGTTAAAAAAAAAATTGTATTTTGTTAAAAAGAGAAAACTTAACAAAAAGAACGATATGCAATATCGTTCAGTAAATTCTCTTTTTTAATACATTATCGATAAAATTTTAGCTTCAAATATCAAGGATTATCTAACAAGTCTATATAATAAATTTTTTTTTACCATACTTATGAAGTTGTTAAAGTTTCAAACGGTCCCTCGAATTTAAATAGCAAGAAAAGATGATCTAAAAGGCTGCAGTATGATTAATTGCCAAGTGTCTCATCGCGTCTTTCTCGTTACAAACTACAATTCGAAGATAATCCCAGGAAGTAATACGAGGATAATCCCTCTCACAATGGGCGTTACAACTTTCCTACTATCAACGTGAATAATGAATGGCATCGTTAGGAAATTAAAACTAATCCCCAGATGTTATGGATCATAGATAATACTGATCTTATACTGTTTATCTCTCATGGTTAAACAAAGCAATTGAAAACGAAAGAGCAGCGAACCAATAACTGTGAGAATTTTAGATTCGGCACTCTCCAGCGTGCCTCATTACAAAAATTACGAAATGTCCATTGTTCGCACGCTCGCATCCGGTCAGTTGTGATTACGATTACGATTTATATGATCGAAGATCATACACCCCTTTCACGTCTCTTATCCGCCGGTCATATTTTTTATCACGCGCGGCCATCCGAGGGAATCATAAAAATAAGGCCGGAGACCCGTAATTTGACTCCCTACCGATAAAGGATAACCCGACGATGACGTATAGCCCCGATTCTCCCGGGCACCGAATCTCTCTCCACCTCCGCTTCCGGCCTGCGGGCAGACAGGTAGGTCACCACCTGCCGAATGAATGCCTGCCTACCGACAAACACGCATCACCGAAATATCTGCGGTCCACGGGTTGACGCTAAGTGCCGAAACCGCGGCCAGATGTTACCGTTAAGGCGGCGCGGCGGCTCGAGATCGCGATCGTACGAGGCGATTCGCGCGCGTATAACCAGCTGCGGCGTGCATCCTCGGCGCGGCGGAGCGCCGGGCGCTGACGCTCTGCGAATTTATCGCCAAGATCTTCGCGTCGCCGAGATAATCATATCGTACGCACGGGACTTTTTTTTCTTTCTTTCTTTTTATGGCCTTTCTAAGCGGTGGGCGGTTCCGAACGGCCTGAGAATGCGGATCGATGTACCCGTGTCGATTGTTCCCCTAAGATTTCTAGGAATGCGTTTCGCCCTATTTCTCGATTCTCGCGAATATATCGCCGGTTGATCAAGAAGCGAAAATAAGTGGTTTGCTTTATAGCGTACGTACACGCACGAGGTATTTGCCCGTCTAATCTATCTAACGATAATGTGCAGGGAGCTGTCAATAATTTTGGATCCTTTCTGAATACATAGGGCGTTCTACAACTATCGTTACATTAATGCGTAAGGTAGCCATTGATTACAATTAAGCAATCTCGGATTGTCTTTCCTCTGCGAACTTTCACGCGCAGCCTTGATTCACCTGGTTTTTGCCATCTGAGAGTATGCACCTGGTCATATCTGAAAAACCTTGGATCGTTAACAACCGTACTGCATATCTACACCTGTTATCCTTACAACGAATCGGGCTGTCCTCGACAAAAACTTAACAGCCCATTAATTATTATGACTCTGATGCTTCGCAAAATATCGGACAAAGAGAATCGACTTGCACGTGAAAAACACTACGTACGCAATAACACTAGTTTTTGTGTTAAATTGCATATTATAATCAGAAAGTCTTGTCTTTGATAAACATTATTATTTTATATTTTATATCATCATAATAATAAGAAATTATTAATTGAAAATACATGTTTAATAATGTTCTATTTTTTACTTAAAAAAAAGATCACGCGAACTTTTTTGGTTTTCTGATGAAAACGATATTTCAGGGTGCAGCTTCTAACGGAACCAATTATGTCCCAGGAAGCTCATTATTAGTGTCACTTACAAGTTGGCAACGATACCGCTAGACTATAAGAAATAATCGATATCGTCTCATCTCGTGGAATATATATCTGTCGGAAGCGTGTTGGTAGCGTAACGCGGAGCGACTAGCGGAATCGCCCGCAACCGCGTATTTCGAGCGGTCGAAGCGTCGAATTTATCTACGTCGATCTTTGCATAATGAGCTAATCGGATGTTACACTGTTACCATCGGGTCCCACCTCCTCCTACCCCTCCTCCATCGTCTCTGAATACGCCGGGCGAATTAAGGCGAGCTGAGAAAGCTGCCTTCGCGGCAGCAGCGCGAGGAAGGGAGACGATAGGGAGAACAATGAGAGGAAGTGAAGGTCCAATGAGTGCGCCTTCTTTCCATTCGCGATTGCCACGGAACCTAGAGCGAAGAGATATCATCCGTCCCTCCGTTCTTCTCATCAGCCCGCGCCCCGTTAGATACACGCGTTCCTGTAAGATACATCCGCGGAGTACGATGCCCCTCCGGCTTCCCTCTCCTCCGTTTTTACACTCACTCAGTCCGCAATTTATCGCGATCGAGCTGACCTAGCCTGTGCATCGTGCCGATGCCACCTCGGAAATTACAGCCTTTTCTTCGGCGGCTCGCTTTCGTCTTCCTCTTTGTCGTCTGCTCGATGTCCTCCCCGCCCCCCTCCCCCCGCCCTCGTCGCGACTGTTCACGATTTGCGTAAGAACCTTGCACGCTCGACACGCTTTCCCGGATACGGAAGATTGAGCTCGCTTCGCCGCGCCGCGCCACCAAGTCGGGACTGGACCCGACAGGTGCACGCGTTAAGCGTTAGGTGTGAATTACGAGATCCCTTTTTAAACGGCTATCTATGTATTTTCCAAGTGAGTATAAAGAACGCATTAAGCTTCACGTGGGAACAGGAAATTTTTATTTGTA
Organism: Wasmannia auropunctata; assembly: GCF_000956235.1. Lineage (NCBI taxonomy): Eukaryota > Metazoa > Arthropoda > Insecta > Hymenoptera > Formicidae > Wasmannia > Wasmannia auropunctata. Next base: position 1,380,484 of record NW_012026774.1, read on the forward strand.
TAAGAAATTAAGTAAAATTGGAGTGGAGCGATTGGGAAATAGAGAAAAAGAGAGAGGAAAAAGGAAATGCGGACGTTTTGGGACATCCTGTATAATAATCAAGTTCAGTAAAATAAAGTGAGAGTTACATGGACAAATAGTGGCTTGTATGTTTATCAATAACGATTACGTCTTTTTACACTCAGAGATATTAATTATTGTATCTACTTAGGACTCGTGTTTGCCAACATGTCGCTATATGATAAGACGAGGAAATGCGCGACTTACAGAAAATGAATTATACTCGTATCACGACACTTCTCACGGCAAGACGGATGACGCTAAACCCGCCGGTGTTCAACCGGCAATCATAGACACGCGCACTTCCTCGACGGGGAAGTAAAATACCGTGCATACCGGTAAATTGCGCAGACTTTTAGATCAATCCGGGACTTCTTATTGCAACAGCCGTCCAGGGTGATGCATAATAATAGTAATTATTTTAATGTCTCAGAGATGGAAATCGCGCATATTTTCTCCTCTACCGTTACCGCGTAATTATTTCATCGAAGATGTCGAGTTTCTTGTTTGATTTGCAATTAGCGTTTAAACGATCTATGGCGGATTAATGTTTGCTTCTAAATCGAAGGACGGCGCGATACGCTTGCCCTCACCTAATTGCCTTAACCCCGCCTGTCTTGTGACTTTTTCACGACGATCGTGGTCATTTCATAATTCGCAATCGATAGTGTAATATGCGATTTTCGAACATATATTGTCAGAATTCACACGGGAATTCATCTGGTTTCGTTACAAATCGTGCGAAACGTGTGTTGAGTATATAGCGACGTCAGTTCCCATCTCTTCTCCGTGATCGAAATTTCGTGGAGTTAAATTGGTTCCGGAACCAAAACGGAAGCAAAACGGTGGCATGTCTGGTGGACATATGGAGGTGATCGCGGGATTACGGGATGTGCGGGCTTCTCGGGACGCACGCCGCGGGTATCGTATGGACTTGGCGCGTAATAGCCGGGTAAGCATCCATCTCTCGCGCGTTTCGCATCCCGTGCGTGAGGCTGGTGGACGATCGTGACGTGCAGTCAACGTCGGATGTGCAAAGCGCCGGGCTGCGCCCGGCGCGGCGCGCTGCGTGCTTTGCGCTGCGCTCGTCAGCTAGTGTGTGCGTAAACGCGTGTAATAGGCGGGGAGGGACACGCCAGCTGGCGTCAGAGTGACAAGATCTAAAATTAGAGCGCCTGTCTTGCGTGTCGATCGTCGCATGCGCATATCGTACGCCCCCTTCCGGCTTCGCCTTATTTTCATAACTTCTTTCAATTCTTCTCCCTCGTCGCCGCGCGTCCCCCCTCGATTCTGTATCCCGCTGACGGCCGACGGTGGAGTCGCCTCCTCGTCGTTCCTGCCTCTCGGGCGATCGGTCTCCTCCGTCTATCTGGTGCGGTTTCACGATCTCCCTTTTTTTCTTTCTTTCTTTCTCCCTCGCAGCTACCGGCATCTCCCTCGTCTTCCCTAGACCGCAAGAGGAGAAAGCGTGAGAAGATCGATAGTCCACGGAACTCGCGAGAAACCGCGGATGCACGTAAGAATACATTCGCGGTGCGTGCGTCTCTAGACTTTCGGCCCTTTAACTTTCTCGTTGCCGGAACAAGAATCTCTATGTAGGTTCCCCTACTTCCCCTTATTAAAGTAATTTATAAATTGCATAAATTGTAAAAAAATTTGACAAAATGTAATTGTTTTAATAGATATATCCTTCGATATGAAATAAATTTTTAATAGGAAGAGGTTTAAAATATTTAAAAATCAGTTTTTTACACAGGAAGTCAAGACAAATGTGAAAGAAAGCTATAGGGATATAAATGTCATTATACTTCCCGTGTGATTCGAACGCCTTGGAAAAATGTCGTTCGTGCCGTTAATCAGAGCATATAATCGGACTTTTGCCGGCGATCGCGACTGTTTGTACTCGCGATTTTTCGCGTAGTTTATCGCCGCACGCTCAGCAACCACCGCGCCGCGCCGGTCGTTGCGGCGCAGAAAAGCGCCGCAGCATTTGCATAAACGTATGAAACGCCGATGCCTTGCCCAGTCATGGCGGCGCATACGCACGAGAGAAAACTAATGGTACTTGCACGCGTGCCTACCCGTAATTTAACATAAATACGAGCCTACGCCGCCACGCTTGTACGGGGTTGCAGATAAGTGCAGTCCACCTATTTTATGTACCCACCTACGTCGTTTCGTGCTACCCGCAAAAAGTCTGAGTTGGGATATATGAGTCTAGAAATATTCATAATGTTTTCATGTATTGTTGCTTCTCATTAACCGACAATTACATATAGATCTTGTCTTAAATAGTCGTTATTGTGCACCGACGAAAGTATATTGTTTCTATGACTTCCGCTCGATACGTATAGATTCTCAAGTTCGCGTCGAATGGACGAGTAAAAAGCATTAATTCGATCGACGCTTTGATACCGATGCTTCTCATTTCTCCCGAGTGCAAATTCGACGTACTTATCGTTCTTATAGATAAACGCTTGTAATTGCGGCGCGCGGCGTTTCCCGGCGATAAGAAAGCGCGCGCTGTCGGGAAACGGTGATTACCGCAATTTAGCAGTTCTTCGATTCGTAACTGCCGCAATCCGACTAATAATCAAATTAGCATCCTGTCCCGCATTATACCGAACGCGAGCGTTCCAGTTTGATGCCCACGGATTACATCTCCGGCGCCCGTCTATATATCGAGAGAGAGAGAGAGAGAGAGCTCCGGTAATGACGACTATTAAAAAATTTGGATCCGTAGACGGGAGCGTGGCAACCGGCCGGCGGAAATAGAGGGAAGATGCACCTATTATCCTTTTATCGGTCCGAGTCAGGAGGTAATTAAGGATGCACTTATTCCGCCCCTAAGAACGGAAGCCCTTTCCCCTTTCAGAATGTGAGTGCAAACAACAACCGAGACTATATTATCGCCTTTGACTTACCTGCGACGAGGCTGTGACGTATATGCATGCCACGCAAGCCACGATCACGATCGAAATCTTACATTTTCTTACCTTTTTCAAGCCATTAATTTTAAAGATTTTAAGTAACTCATATAACATGTCGCCTAGATGATTTGCAATTCTAATAAACGTTTAAAAAGTCTAGAGATTAATAAGGTAGTTAAAAAAAAACAATTTTTGCCGTTAGTGATCTTTTTATATTTATTATTTGTGTTCCGAGTAATTCTTTTCTTTCGCTTATGTGGAGAAGAATGTGTTTTCGGTTTGCTTCACACCTGTGATTCGATATTGAATTTACATAAAAGAATATCCCGCTTTTCGTAGAAAATAATCTCTTTTATCTTTGAAGGAGTCAGTTTGTGATCTACTGTACACCAGTCGAGCCGGCTGCCGAAGAACGATTCATCGTTTCATTGTTCTTTGGCGATTGTCGGTCTTAAAGACGAGCGGCCGACGCGTCCCGTCCCCGATTTCACATTATGCAAGAAAGTTAGTGCCAGCGCACACGTATGATGTCTCACTTCCTGCCGCGCGAGCAGCTGCCGTGAAATCACGGATCACGGCCGCGGTGTGAAATCGTAGTCCGCTTCGGCCTGCTCTGGTTTCGCGCCGATTTTAGCCCGTTCCTACGACTCGCCCTATGCATTTACTGCATCGCGTTCGCATATTTGGATTTTCACACTGCAGCGCATTAACGAAAATTTTCTTCGTCGAGGAAACGATTAGTCGAGAGATGATACATCTTGCATTCGTCACAGACTGACAGCAAGTAATTAACCTTCGGCTGCGGCGCGCTTCAAATGACAACTGTCCGTTGAACGTATGGGATTATAATCGAAAATTAGTCTCGAAGATGCGTCACCAGAATTACTGCAGTTTACGTGTCCGATGCAAGAGGTTTGCTTGGAAAGAATATTAAGAGATAAAAATGTGATATCTGTAATAAAAAGGCACTTAACATATAATAACAAAAATAATATAATTATTGAGCAAATTTATTGATCATATATTGACTGATTGTGAGAGCATACACGGAAAGAATCTAGTCTAATTTTTATGTATTTTAGTAAAATAATCCTTTTCATGTACATTTACGATTTTCGTAACACGATTATTCCTTCTAGACGTATATTTTCGCTCTTTGCAGCTAAAGGGTTAATAAGTACGCTTCTTTGCCTCTTCCTCCCTGTTATTTTTACATAAACCGCGATAGCACAGAATTTCAAATTGACAGTGAAAGGTGCGATAGGCAGTTATTTCGAAGGCTTCCCTTACCGTTACTATAACGTGCGGCAAATCTTAGCGCTTGCTTATCGTGTCGTACAACACGCTCACATACGCGCGCGTATACACACATCGCGAAACGACCGGACATCAGTTAGTAGGGGCGTCGTATTATCGGACAAGGATCGATGTATCCGCGCCGCGGTATGCAATGCAAGCACTGCGCTCCGCGGCGCATCTGCGCCCGGCCGAAAAGGCAAGCGTGTGCACTCAACCACCGCAGGTTTCGCCCGTAACACCGGGTTAAAAGGAGGGTGCGTATCGGTGAGATAGCGATCGCCGGCGGTAGCCGCGGGACCGACCGGCTGGCCGAGATAAGGATCAGATCAAACGAGGGCAACCCCTTTCGCTCGCGCCCGTCCACCTTCCTGTAGCCACCTTGCGCCGGATTCGATTGGCCTCGTGCGCGCGTGTGCGTGCGTGCGTACGTGCGTGTGTCCCGCGTTTCCTCACGTCTCACCCTTCGATTCGCCTTACGGCACACAAGAATATCACCATCTGTACCTCATTAGCCTAAGCGGTACAAACAGCCTGTGGTCTCTCACCTTCGCACGGCTGCGCTAAGCCGCCCGGGGCGTCTCCGAATCGACTCGAGTCGACTCGCACCCGCCGCCACCCGACCGCCATTATACGGACTATTACGTTGCCTCTGGAGTAGAAAGCCGCCGGGCATCCGGAAGCACGCCGGAGACTTGCGATTTTTGACGTCGCAACCGCGCGTACTGATGAGGAGAAATCTCCCGCCTTCGCGTAGAATGTTATCGGTCTTTCAAACACGAGATTACTTGGGATGAATTCCCAGTAGCCTTGTTATCTCGATGATGGATCGTAGTCAAATAAGTTAATAAACATCGAGGCTTGCACTTTGCGGGTCCTGTGAGGAACGCGAAAGCTAAAGATTAGAAGATTTTGTAGCAAAGCACGCGTATTAAATTTGCAACATTCAATAGCTCACGAGCGACAGGTCTTAGCTAGTTTTAAAACTTGCAGCACGCGAACTATTTGATCAAATAGAATAGAGCCGTAAAGGTATGTGAGTACGCGCTGTATTTCTTTTCTGACATTTCTTCGCACAATTATCAGAATCGAATTTTTCTCACACCGTTACAGTTCCTGACAATTATTCTCTCCCTCGATATTTCTCTCGCCTTTGTTTCACCTAACGACCCGTAAACACGGATTTCATCTGACAGTCGTAACGGAGGTGCGATGAACATCGGAGACGAATAATTTCTAGCGATTATCCTAAAAAAAAAAATGCATGACACGAACAGGTATCTGAGACATGTTTTAGGAATCGGTCTTTTAACGTGGCTGCCGTGCACGGTCGCCACCCACGCCGACACGAATACGGATAGGCACTGGTAATACACCGTGTACAGAGGCACGACAATGGCCGTGTCGCACAATGAGAAGAAGACGAAGGGAAGCAGCGCATTGAAAGGCAAATGAGACCCGGCGAAGCCTCACCGGGGCCAGTGCTCTTCTTCTTCTTCTTCTCCTCCTCGTCCTCCTCCTTCTTTCCCGCTCTCGGTACGTCATCTCTTTTCTATTGCGCACCCACATCCGCTGCTGCCTTTTCAAGTAGCACCCCAAAACACACCTTACGCAAATTAATGTCGCATGTTAACCAGGCCCGCTCAAATGACCGGCACGACGACGGAGCGCCTGAGGACAGTCGGGCTCGTCATCGTCGTCTTTAATAATGATTCATCGCCATACGGCGCGACTAATTGTTTACCGGTCGTTCACAATGCCAGCCAGCCCAACCAACGAACACTTCTGGCGACGTCGATACGCGCCTACCATACATATGCATTTGTGTACCTTTCTTTCGGTCCGGCCGTTTTTCCACCTCTCATTTGTAATTTCGCCCGTTCGACGTCGCGCGCGCCTTCCGTCTTCCCATCGTTCGCTCGCGTTGCGTTATAGCGCTCTAGCCTGGTCTCGAGGCTGGTAGCCGAATATTTCGTTAATTATGGGTCCCTGACTCACGTCCGGCTTATTTGGTTCCGCAATTCTTTATACATAAGTCCATGTAAAGTCTTTTACATTAACTCTTCCTTGGGCCGTTCTTTTGTAATCGTACAATAGTTTGTCGACATTTGGACGTATTCAGGAAAATACAACTTTGTTTATAGATTTATCAAATTTTTATTTTGGTATATAGTAAAAAGTTTTATAGTAAAAAAGATTTATACACGGAGAGAATATTCTTTTAAAATTTACCCTGAAAATCATGTTAATTGTGGGACAATATAGTATTTAGGCAAATTTTACTGTGCACTACAATAAATTTTACTGCGAAATCCTGTAGTGCACAGTAAAATTTGCTTAAATACTATATTGTCCCATAATTAACATGATTTGCAGGGTAAATTAAAAAAAAAATTCTCTCCGTGTAGTAAAAAGAAAATTTTCATCTTGATAATAAAAATGTAATTTTCCCACGCACCTTTACAAATAAAAGTTGCCATCATTTTATTGACGTTTAATGCAAAATATGTTTTAATATAAATGTCGTGTTGCAAGGAATCGTGCCAGATTTCATTTGTCCTTAACATACTTTGTACGCGCAGGTGACTTAAGCATGATACGATCCAAATTAATAATGCAACGATTAATAATTCATCCAACCTAATTTACCTAATAACTACGGTCGACTTGATTATTTACGAGGTGTACGTTAGACCTGAGCACCAGCGTTGCTTTTTGCGTGCGGATTTAGATAGCATCCTCTTATAAACTGTAAATGCAAAGCGTTAATTATTAATGATAATTCGAACCGTGAAACAAACCGTGAATTCGTATCGCTATACATTGTATTTTCGAAATTAACTAGAAACAATCACCATCTCGTGGTGAATGTGAAATTCAACTGCATTACAAGGCACATATATTTTTCGCTAAGAATCTTCACAAATTGAGTTAATACGTTTCTGTCATTAAAGTCATTGAATTGGGAATAACTCAAAGTTTAAATTTTAAATGTGTAAAAGTTACTTAATGTTCTTATAATATTGGAGTAGTACATGTACAGTATATCTACAGTGGATACATGAGTCTGTTAGGAGAACGTCGTTATTGACTGTTGATTCGCATTTTATGTACGAACATAAAATATACTTTAGTTTATGTAAACATAGGAATTGGAATATTTTTTCTTTTTACTTTGTGTATCGTCCATTTAAAAGTTTGCAAATTAAAAAAATGTTTGGAATCTTTTTGTCATTATACAAATTCTACAATAAACGTAATATAATATTTATTTGATGATTAATATTTAGAATTAGATTATATAAGTAACATTGAAATTTATCATAGGACATAGATGGATTTGTGTAAGCAATTTTGTAAGGATAATTTAATTATCCTTGCAAAATGTTTGCTTTTGCAATTTGGATCGAAGGAATGAAGAAACAAGGAAGCTTATTTTGCTAGAATATTTCATCGGGTAGAAATAAAACAGACGTACGTTACGTCTAGATAACTTTTATTAACCAATATAATCGTGTATCGTTACAAATGATGCGGCAACGATGACATACCGATGTAACTCGGATTACAATGAAACTGGTTTTAACGGTATACAATGAAAATAGGAATCGATGAATGAGCGAATTTATGAATTTACAGACGTATTTCGTCGCTACTCGACATTCGAAGAACTGCTTACACCACAACATGTAATTTATACTTTTACTGTATTTTATTTTATTTTATTTCTTTGTGTTCCGCCTGTCATTATCGCCTGCTCCGACGAAACGTTAACTTCTTCCGTTCCTGTGCCTTCCATTGTCCTCGCTTCCTCCTCGATGTGTCTCTGGTAAATCCATGAGTGATGTCACTTGTGCGCACGTGTGTGTATCTGTGTGTGTGTATGTGTATTGTGTGTTGGTATGTGGATTCTGTTGCTTAAAACTGCGTGTATACGTGTACAAATTGTAATTATACTCGAAGACATCGAAAACTCACTACATTATGTTAAATAATAATGCGTCGCGGATTTGCTTCCGGCACGTATGCATATGCAAATTCCTTTTGTCCTTTTTTTCGTCTGTTTCTTACGGATTCGCGACTTGGTAAAGTTATAGAAGTATGTACGAAGTGGCTGCAAACGTACTATCAACTCAATAAATGTGGAACGTAATTAGAATAAAACCGCTATTTAAAAAAATGTGATTGCTTTCACAACGTCGAGGACGTACAATTTAATTGATTTATTAGATCTAGAAGGTCATTAATTACGTGTAAAAAAATACGCGATTTACATGTAAATAAAAACTTATATAATAAATAAAAATACGCTTGCGCGACAAATTTGCATGAATAATTCTGTGATTGCGAATAAACAAAGAAAAGAAGTAAATTAACACAATCGCATAATTTGCAATTAAATCGGGCGAATCTCAGTTGTGTTCATTTCGTTGGCCCTATCGCAAATCCGCGACTCACTAGTTAGGCTTACGGCTACTATCGAGATATTGATGTACATATACAAGAGAGTGGTTTTTTTTCTCCTTACAACACGGGTTAGAGTATACAAAGACGTTGTTTGCCGAAGAAAAACGTTTCACGTATTCTTCCGTTCGTCTTCCTTCTGCCTATCTTTCGCTCGCTCGCTCTCTCTCTCTCTCTCTCTCTTTCTCTCTTCTCTCACTCTCCAATCACGCATACGTATATCGGAACTACGCATTCGTTCACATTCGTTAAACGTGGAAGGGTCTCAGTTTCATATATATCCTTTTTATAGCTTTTCTCTTTTCGGGAAATCAATTAAGGATTATTGGTTCTCTTTCTGCATTTGCGCGTATCTTTCCTCTGTTTCCTTTCAGAATCTCTTCTGTCATTCGTTTCGGCTTTGTTGGTCCGGTGTGGCAGTGCCTTGTTATTCTTGTTAATTAATTTAACGCTGTGGTGATTTTTCGCTGTGCTATCGCACGTGGATTTTTTGTCCCTTCTGTGACGTGATCACGCAGAGTGTCGATGAAACAAAAAAGATTTTCACAGATTTTTGCAAATAAAACTTGTCTCAAAACACGTCGTTAAACTCTGTGAGAGAGACAAGTTTCACGTGCAAAAATAACAATAATTAATAACATTAATTGCATTAATTAACGTAACAGATTATCGCGCATACAAGCTGATTCACCTATACTTTTTTCTAATTAAATCTATAATGACTAAAGTATGGGACATGCATGAGTGTTGTTTTGATTTATAGAAGTTTATACGCATTATAATCTTTGTACTGATATACCTATAATATATTTTTTCTAAGTTAAAATGCACACATTATGTACTTTTTGCCACATGTATAATTCTGCGAAATTCAGCTTATATACCTTCAGCAAAATTTTTTAAATTAGAATAACAGTTTGAAAAAGATTAAAAAATTGTCCGTGCACAATTCTGAACTTATGCACTCTCTGTTGGCAATGTAATGATGTTTTCATTTCATAGACACTCTGCTGCATAATAATTCGCTGACGAAGAGTGGCTATTATTATTTACATATCGCACGCAACACTCCAACTACAGCTGCGCACATCAAAATTAGTACAAGTCTTCATAATGTATATATATATTCATATTTATATCTATATATATTTATATTGTGTTTACTTTTTAATAATATCGTCCTTGGATTATAATTGTTTAATCGACTTAACGGCTGTTTTAGTAAGCTTGTGGTGCAACAACATTTCTCTCATTTCGCGCACGCGAGCGCGTTACTTATTATTTATATTATTTCTAATAATTAAAATTTGCAAGCTAAAGACGTTGACTGGTGTATAATTATGATTTCCGTTAGGAGACTTCGAGCGGGCCGTGTATATTATTGTTTTCTCATCGCGCGGGAAAGTTTTATTTAATAAAATTTACGTGTAGTTAGTATAAATTTTATTAAATAAAATTCAACGTGTGCTTCATTCTCAGGAGAAGGGAGTATTTTCACAAGGATTTGTGGAGGAATTCACAAAGTATAATTTCTCTATACGATGAACGTTATCTTTTCTCAACGATCTACATACGATATCAATAGCGAAGTAAATGCGAAAGATCGATATCTCTTTGAGATAGGCTTAAACACTAATCAATAATGATGAGAATAATTACCTCTTATATTTCGTGAGTGGTGTGCGAGCTCCTCTATTCGCGTGTACCGATTATTAGTCTTCGTTTTCTTTTTTTTCTCTACCCCCGAGTAGTTCTCTCCTCCCTTCTTAACTCTTTCAGGGGCCGCGAAAAAGTCAGCGTATTTTGTGCAGAGTCTCTCCGAAAGAGAGTAGCAGTACTAGAGTGAAACTTAGGCACTGTAGTTCACAAATTAAACCACATCGCACCAACATAGAAACGCACAAATGTCGTGGCACCTAATACATTTATACTGTGACTTATACGTGAGAAGTACACAAGCTGCACCGTCGCCCCTCAAAGAATTAAGCCATTCACAATGGAAATCTCTTTGACGTTCAAACATCGTACCATCTGCCAGAATAATTAGTTGAAACGACAAACACGTACGAATCGCTTTTCACCCAAAAATAAGCCTTTTTGACGCAGGTCATCATCGACTTCCTTCGCGCTGCTCTTAACGTACGTTTTAGTCACACAATCTGCATCGTCGAGCGTAACTTCCGCTTACGTTCGCGAAAACTCTTTGAGAATATGCCATTCAGAGTACCTCGGCGAGTCTGAAATAAAATACTCTCTATACACAATCGCTCGTGTTGGCTTCGAAAACGGGTCTCCTTCCTTCATTGACTCCTCGTTCAACGTTGTTCTTTAAATGTGCGCGTGAGCCAACTGCTCGCGATGAAGATACGACGAAGGTACACACGATGTCGTCGGCGTGTTCATTTTCGAAGTACGCGACTGTTTGAAAAGTGTCGATAAAGGGATTCGAAAAATTTCAAAAACAATTTTGTACTCTGCCCGGCACGCAACGGGGGGAAACAATGATTGAGATCTCGCGGGTGCAAATGTCCCTTTTGAAGGGACGGATCTCTCGCTAATTACGCGCTCTTGAATGCGAGGAAGCACTCGCGTTTTTTTGAATAAAGAAGCGTTTCGAGAACGAGAGGATCTTTCGCGAGACCGAGACGCGTCGCTCGATTTGCTCTCGTTAAGCGAACAACGCCACGAAATTATCTTGTTCCTCGTCGAGCCTCTCTTGAGATTTCCGCAGTTAGACTTTGATCGCGCGAAGAATACAACCACGACCAGTTTCGTTCGTTTTTCAGTCGCGATGACTATGTCACGCGTCATAGTGTGCATCGATGAAGTAATGTAAGAGCTCCCCTCACACTATCTTTTACGACCGTGAAATTATTTCGATAAAATGCGGAAACGAAGCCGTTCGCCTTCGACGGTCAGCTAATTGATATTTACGACGATTTCTGATATAATTCGAATAATCCGAATTAATTAACGTCTCGTAAAATGTACGTATATTGGAGAGCGTAAACCAAACACGATAAACTTAGAGGCTAATCTCGTCCGCTAAATATCGATGACTTATAAAAATATCAAGTATTTAGTTAAAGATTATACGTTAACGTACGAATAGAAGGAGATTCGCCGCCAACGCCGACTCAAGTTTTTCACAAAAGTATATCACAGCGATCCGACAATATCCGTAATGAATGAAATAAGAAAAAATTCCGGGAAATATATCGAACAATCTAAATTCCCGCGAGTCGAACCGAATTTGTCTACAATGCTCTTGATAATGCACAATGGGGCGAGGGTACATATACGATACATATAAAAGTAGAAAATTTGGTGGCAGTATATAGAGATCGTGTACGGTGGAGAAACGCGGTGAAGGGAAATGCGTATGCGCTAACATTTTTGTTGTTGTTGTTGCTGTTGTTGTTTTGTGCTTCGTTTATGCCGAAATTGCGGCAAAAGCCTGTCTGATTGACAAAGATTTGTCAAGATCGTCTAGGTTGTCATTGATCCGTCCTTCTCCTTGTTGTCTCTACTGACCAATGCTAAGAACAACGTAAATAAAGAAGAGAAAAAAATACAACATATATATAAAACAGGAGACAAAGAAACAGTTTGCGATTCGGCACGAGCATTATCTGGCTCCACTTTACGCGAGAGCTCCTCTTCGAGGATGTCAGATCGACCTTGATTGTATTCACTGAAGTGTGCCTCTTCAGATGTCGATAAAAGGGTTTCTCAACGAGATATATCTTCAACTTCCAACTTGAATTCTTGGAACTGTTAACAATTATCAACGACTTGGATATCATCCGAAGATTTCTTCGTGCAACGAGCGTGTCAGACACGCTGTATATGTTCGACTATTCCGGCTGATCCGTCATTTTTTTGCAATTTTTCCGTCCGTCGATCTTTCCAATCGATTTTCTATTCTCTCTTTCTCTCTCTCTCTCTCTCTCTCTCTCCCTCTCTCTCTCTTTCTCTCTCTTCCTTCTCAATCTTCAGCTTTTTTTCGAGACCCGAAATCGATGTACGAAATCGAAGTCGTCGAGCATCCTGACCTGCTTGTGCTCGCTCTTTCGTTCCAACCGACGATCATTCCGGACGATTGACTATGACGGGACTCCCCGCTCGTCTACTCCAGACGCGCCTTGTAGCTAGTCTTCCAGATCTCGGCCAGCGTCACGGCGCTGTGGAACCTGTGGAAGATGCACAGCGGCAGGGTGACCCTCTGCACAATGGCCCAAGCGAGGTACCCGTAGAAATCAAGCTGCACCGGATTAGCAAAGACCTTCTGGGTCTCGAAAGTGTAGATCACCCACATGGTCACGTTGCAGATCAACAGGAAAGTGACCACCTGTCTACCGGGCTTGCTGCGATCGTGCTCCGGCAAATGGACTCGCCTGCGCGATACGTCAGCGATGAAGAGCATCTGAAGGACCACCTGGGCGACCGAAAGCAATCCCGTTACCATCACCAGTAGATTCGGTTCGTGCGTGAAGGCCGCCAGGGAGCCGGCGATCACGCTGAAGACGGCGTAGATGAAGAGACCGAAAGCGGAGACGCGCAGGAGGATGTCATTGAGATCGCTCTGCTCCTCGGCCTTGAACTTGAGACTTTGCACGCGGATGAAGCCGATGATTATGGCGATGATAGATAATGCCATTAGGACGCAGTGGGACACATCGGCGAGATAAATCGCGAGTAATCCGAAGTCTGGATGATGAATCAGCACGAAGAACAGTATCAGGCATATAAGGGAAGCAACCAGAAGAAGCAGACCGAAGAAGAGACCTTTGCTCGCCCCAACGCAGTCGACTCTGGTGTGACCTGATAATATCTTTTATGATAACTCGATTCTCGAGCAAATAAAGGATTATGCACATTTCTAACAATCTATAAAAAAAAAGTTGATCTGATATGCTCGCAATAAAAAACGATATCAAAAAGTAAAAATTACCTGCATGAGCAAGAGCGACGGCTCTTCGAGATAGCATAGCCTCAAGACGACGTTCAAGGTCAGCCTCTGCCAGATGAGGCCAGCGCGGATGTCGGCCGATATGCTTCCACATGACATAAATCACCGCTGCTCCAACCAGGCTGTACTCGATTATGAACGGAAATAGATATGGCGCTGCATCTTGGACGATCGTTCCCATGATATTGACGCGTCCGCATGAATTGGATACCGTGCCATCCTCTCCTGTTAGAGCTTCCGCGTAGATACCTAAATTCGAGCTCCAGTACTCGCTGCTATTCGTCAAATTGCTCACGTCAAAGATTTGCGGTACCTAAAAGAGAGAGAGAAAGAAGGTCTTTAATCTCAGCGCTCACCGCCTCAATGATATTTATTCACAGTAACGTAATAGATCATAATTCGTACTTGATTATCTATTTCACTCTGCGGCGAGTTCATCAGCTCTACCATCTGCGACCAGAACGTGGTAGTGGACGGCGTGGTAGTCGAGGTGGTGCTGGTACTCGTTGTAGTCGGGATAGTGGTGATTCTCTCGGTGGTGGTGGTAGTGGTGGTGGTGCTGGTCGTCGACGGTGTAAACGTGGTCAAGAGAGTGGACAAGGTTGTCGCCGTGGTGGTCGTCAGATTAGGCAATGCGAAGGTGGTGGTCGACGGCGTGGTTGTCGACGGGGTCGTCCAGGTAGTCGAGGTGGACGTCGTAGATGGCGAGGTAAACGCGTCCGCGATCGATCTGGCCGTTGTTGTCATCACGCGACCCAGGGCAGTGCCGACTGTTACGAGCGTGCTGGTGACGGTCGGCGCGGCGGTCGACCTTATAAGAGGGGCCTCTCGTAATTGTGCCATGTCGGTGTGCCGCGGCTCGGTACCCAATATGGCCCCTGCGTTTCGCATCGAGTGCTGCTTGATGCTCTCTGTAAATGTCGGCACATCAATATACATACATACATACATATATATATCGGCGCTTAATTGCCAGAGCACTTGAACTTGGCCCATGTACTTCGGAGATGGTTCAAACGATTAACTCTGTAAATATAGATCGCTTACCGAGAATCCCTGCTTGAACTTGGCCTATTCTTTTATGATACTGAGTGATCTCCTTGAGACTCTCCAGAACCAGTGTGCGTATCCACACGCAGATATTCGTCGCGACCACGTGCATCAGACCAAAGCGAGCGATGACTTTGAAGCGATGGATGTTCAACTGCGAAAAAAATATCGTAATTTGTATTTTTCTAATTTCTCCGTTTGAAATTAATTATACGTTTCATAATTTCAAATACATACTCGAGAGTTCATGAAGATAAAGTACATCTGCATAAAAGTGAAGATCATTTGCAACACCGGATTGACGCCTTGTAGTATTTGATAGCAGGGTGATGTGGGTGGCACCTCGAAGAATGTACCGAATTCCAAACCGTTGTGTACCATTGTACCCAGTCCAAATGCTAACAAATTATATTTAATCGATTTAAAGATATTATATGCATCAATTAAAAAAAAAACAATTTTTCAACGTTATTGAAAATTATAGACTTACCTATTGCACCAATTCTAAGGAAGAAGCTTCCATGACTATGATCATTTTGTGAAGTTTTTCGTTTCCGCAAGACTCGCGTAGCTACGCCAGCTTCAACATCGGTCGCATCCTGAAAAATTCATGCCTTTCACAATAATGTAATTAAAATATACTAGGTCATAAAATATATTACTTTAAAAATTCGGAGTTTAATTTTACATTAGGAAATTTAAAAAGGATTATAGAAATATAGCGTTTCGTAAAAAAGCAATTAAGTATAAATTTTCGTTAAAAAAATTAATTGTGATAATAAAACTAGATTGCACATTTTTGTTAGATTTGAAGAAATTTAGATGAAAACGTTTGAAATAAAAAGTAACGATTAACTTGACACACGCGTCGAGAGTATCTATGTAACTTATTGTTAGATACCACGCGCTAACTAAAATACATTTCACAGGTAACGTGCTATTGTCGTAGCCATGAAACGTGTTTAAAATTAGTAACCTATTGTAACGAATCACTTTGAACTCTTCACATTACATAGGTCTCTATAAATAATTTTACTGCTTCTTTTTGGTAAATACGATTATATCACGACATGGCGATTAGTACGAAATTAAAAAAAAACTTTAAAAAGTTTTAAAATATAAATATTATTAAAAATAAAAAGAAAAATGAATTAAGTATTTCGAATAAATTTAATGAAACATAAAATATCGACAATTTGAAATTGTTAATTGGCTATGTTTATGTTAGATTAAAGATTCGTGAAAGATTCGTGAAAGATTAGAAATTCCTTGTGAAAAATTAATATTTTTAAAGAACCTGAGGTTGAGGTTCCTTTTTGGTCTTTGGCTGCTTCTGATCCTTTTCCTTCTTATCCTTCTTATCCTTCTTCTTGTCCTTAGATTCCTTAGATTCTTTGGAGGTCCAACCAGATTTGGGCGGTCTTGGTGGTGGTGGTGGCGTATCGCTTCCCCTGGCACAGCAAGCACTCTCTTGAAGGAGGAAGCAGAAGACGTACAGCAGGAATAGGATACTCATGCCATAAAGATACGTGAAGAATCCCTCGTAATAGTACAACGGCAGTTTGTGCGTCACCACTTCGCTTAACACGTAAGCGATGCACACGACTACGAGCAGCTTCGAGTAGATGAAGCTCATGATGATGAAGAGCGACGTTCTGAAATAAGAAGCGATATGAGCTGCCGTTTATCACATCGTAATAATACGAAATATGACACCTGACAGATATAGTCAATCTATCACAATAGGAATTATATTACACCACAGACAGAAGTTTCATCGGATTATTTCGTTATATCGAAAGTGTCACGTCCGAATAATGGTCTCACCCTTTTTTCTGGACAATTTGCACTCTGCTACCCCGTCGTGGTAGCATGTCCTTTCTGCCGTTATTATCGACGAAGGGTACAACTTCGACTTCCATGATGATTTTTTTGTTAAAAATTCTACACTTTGAGATAATTTAAAAGATTTAAATTGTTATATTTTCTTTTAAATGAACGCTTATATGGTTCCTCGCACAGAATCTTTTAGTATGGTCACTGTTCAACGTAAATATTGTTTTTCATTATTAATTGATATTAATTTAATAGTTATTAGCTACTTATTATTTTACTAGCTCTTTTATATGTCACTTGCATCGTGTCCTACTTCGATTAATAAACGCACGCCGACTGTTGCGCTCGTTGTGATCGTGCAAGTCGATTCGCACGAACGCGTGCTATTTCTGTTTTCGCCTTTCAACCATAATGGTATTCGGGTTCATCGAATTTTCATTGTTTTCACCAAATATAACTACCGTGTCCTCGATATTCTATTTAGCCTGTACAACACGCGTATTATAAGCTCATTTTTTATTGATAATCAAATGTGAATAACAACAGAACTATCAATCAAGCAATCGAACAGCCGAGCAATCGAATATATATACAATATCATATTATTATATTTATTTCATCTGTTGTCAATCAAAATTTCTAAAATTACGCATCGCGCAATCTGTACTTGATAAAAAAAAATGCACTAACACACAAGCCCACTTGGCATTACACCGTTCACCGTTATTAATTAACCGGAAGTAATATAATTAAATTGACATTTGTGTGTGATCACAGGCTCTCTGAACACTCTCGATGGTATTTAAAAAATTAGTACAACAGCTTCGTTAATTTTCGGTCGAGCACTATGCTTGATCTTGATACGAGTGGCACGATTACTCGAAACGCGACGAAGCGGTCGATCTTCAATAACAGTTGACCTGGTGCATTCGCTTTTAATCGACGAGCATAACTACCGCTCGAACATCTCGGACGTACTTATCCGCGTCTCATCCTCGTTACGCTCTTTTTCTCACTCAAAGGTTAGGCGGCGCAATCGATAGTCTATATATAATGCCGGTCGCAAACTCGACGCGATCTCACCGGGAATCAATCGCGCGGGAAATGAGGCTTTTCCACGGGAAAACGGGGCCGCGCAGCGCGCACGCAGGAGGGGCCGCGCCGCGCTGCGCCGCACTGCTCCGCTTTGCCTCTCGCTCCACTCCGCGCGATGCAACGACGCCCGCGCGCCGCGCGCGACACGTATGTATATGCGATGCGTCTACGTTGAGAAGGGCTTAACCGCCCTTTGTCACCGTGGCATTTCAATGGGTTGGGGTGCAGACTTTATTGTGTCCCACACGAGCCTCGTACACTCGCGTCAGGGATTTTTTTTCTCCCCGGATGCGCGTTAGAGTAGAGGCGGTGATATTTTCCGTCTTACGACAGGCGTGAATCGCAGTTTTTATTTAAAGCTCCTTCCTGTCATAATTTATTACATAAAGGGTAACACGGAGTACACGGAGGGGAGGACATTCATCTGACTATTAGTATCCAGCGACTAATTGTAAATTAGAGATGAATTTATCCAGAAAATATAGTTTATAAACTTTTTTAACATCGTGTATTTTTATAATTAAATTCTAAATCAGTTAAATTCTACTAAAGAAAAATCAGTTGAAATCAGTTTGATCGAAACATCTATAGAAAAGCGATTGTCCGACGATTTTGATGTGTCTTGTCTAATGTCATTTGTTATATCGGCGATTTAGATGTATTAATTACAGTGCGCTTTAGTTCCTCGATATTAATTAACTGAGGAATCGTGTAACTAACCCGCTTCTAATTGGATTGATTAGGCTGACTTCGCGGCTATTGTTCGCCACAATTAGGCTGGTAGGCAGAACGCAGTGACAATGGATGAGTTTCTCGCCTTGGATACCGCTCAATATCTAGGTCTATTCGCTTCATTACGTGAACGTCTCGATAATGAATCACCGGAATCATAAAATCAAATGCGATCTTTATGAGTTCGAAAAAATTACTTTGAGATAGTCGTATCTTTTTAATTTTGTAAACAATACGAGAAAGGTTATTTCGATTCTTTGAATCTTGCATTTCTTGGGTTGCGTGACGACAGATTTTGTACAGATCGGGAACAAGTTAGCTAACTAACACCGCTCTCTCTAAATCTAAGAATGGCATCGGAGAAAAGTATCTCGTAATCTTTTTTGCTGTACGAGAAAGAGGCGGGCATTGCAGTCAGCCGTTTTCCAGTTGCGAACAAGGAGCGAACGAGAAAATGGAAACAGCGCGCGGACGTGGAACGGTCCAGACTGGCTGGTCGATATCTCGAAGTACCTACTTTCGGCGCGGCGGTGCTCCTCCCTGTTTCCTCGCCCTCTTATGGGCTTAACCTCGCCTCAATCCCTTTCAAGGCTCTATCCTTTCTCAAATCTTTTCAAGCGTTTGGCGGCACTCCGAGAATCACACCATATGTTCCAATTGAGTATTATATATATTAGAAATCGAGAAATCTCGTTTAAATCAAGGCGATTATTATATTTATGGTATCGTATATTGTATGTAATATTATAAAATCACGAGAATTACATAAGCGCTAGAGAAGTTGTATAGGGAACCGATATTTACATCTCGACAGAATCGATAAATTCTTATCTCTGTCCCACAAAAGGCCGCGTCTCTTCGAACATCTATTTCCGGCCTATTTACTTTGCCTGTCAACGAGAGAAGCCGTCTGTAGTAATTTTATGATTGGCGATAATCGAGTTTGCATCAATTCTCTTTGATTACTAGGGGTCGTTTGACCGATTGATTTCTTTTCGCACCAGAGAGATTAGCAAAACTTTTAACAGTAATTATGACGATTATAATATATTTTTTTACGGTTTTTAATCATCAAATGAATTTCTTGGCTTTCGCGAATCAATCATGTTTTAAATTCTGTATTCTATTAACAAACGCACACATACAATCCGTTCAACACTTTCACATTACCGCGAAATTTCGTAAAATCACTACTGTGGCACGACACAATTTTGCAAAACCATTACAGATCACTGCATCTCGATATAAGTTGCGCGGCCGTATTTCACAACACGAATGGAAATTTCAATTTCCGTGTTAATTAAATTTAGGACGAATTGCGCTCGCGCGAGAGATTTGTGGCGGCACTGTTTTGTGGCGGGAGCGACGCGTAGGACTGCCGGTGGCACATCGGCTTGAGAGACCGTGTTAATGCAATTGCGACTGCGGCTGTGTAATCCGAGATCCACCTATTGCTCCGTCGCGAAATGCATATGGCTACACTTGTCGTCAAATCAATATTAGTCAATTGAAAAGTAGCGCGCAAACTGTCCGATTTATCCGCAGCTCTATATAGTTTTTGTGTCAACATGCCTTTGAAACCTTTTACACCACTCATACATGTGCACGTATATGTACATATATACACACACACATACATACATACAGGCACAGAAATAGAGATACATATTTTCCTAGTTAATAGCCTTTATAGGAATTTAATACTGGAAGTAATTAATTACTTATTTTAAATATTAAAAGCACTGAACAACAGTGCTTTTTATATTCAAAACAAGTAATTTTCTGCAAATTTGATTTTTATAAGGGAGATATTTGTATAGAAGTACAAAATTGTACATGAAAAAAATGCAGTGCAAGGAAATATAAAAACACAATGCTGTTTATATAAAACGCAATTTAGTAATTGCAATTATGAAATTAATTTGTAAAAATAGAAATTAGATTTTTTTCCTGTTTTTTTCACAATCAGATGTACATTTTAATCAATACCCTTCGGAGGAATGATTAATTGTCATTTATTGCGTATTATGCACGCCGTACGTAGATGTACGACGCATATCCAGCTGCAGACGGGTTAATGAACTACGTCGTAAATAGAAATGTAAACCAAACTAGACTATCTCTCGTTTCCATTTCGGGCCCTCTGTTACTATTTTCTCGCAGCCCGGATGTTCTTTACGAGTAGTACGGAGGTAACGTGACCAACGCTTTCTATCCTTCTGTGACTAATAAAACGATTGCTCCGAGCAAATTTAATACAAATTGCCTGAATATCCGAAAACTAGAAATAATGGAAATTTGTTTATTATGCAATTGCGTCTCGAAAGACTTTTACGAGTATTAATCCAAATATGTAAAATAGCTGCATATATTTTATTTAATATTATTAGATGATCAATTATGGCATATTTTCTCTTTAGTATGAGAACTATTTTTATGGTTGGTATCAAAATATTTTTTATTTCACTATTTTTATTTCATTCGCGAAACATCGCGTTTGTTTCGTGATTGACAGCCCGCTGTCTTTCACGCTTCGGAGACCGATGTTTTCGTGCAAATGGATATATCGATACTTCTTCATTCGTGAAGTTACGAAGCATTTGCGCTTTCATACGTGACACGAGTAGCCGGAAATTAATATTGCGCATCACGAAATAGCTTATTCTCGAGAATTGTAGACATCATGTTTCAACGTCTATTAGAACAATAGGAAATATTAGTTTCTTCGTAAACACGAAGAAACTATCATCGTCAATTGCAATATCACTTATGCAACGATAAAAAAAAATCATGTTTATGATTCAGTAATTATGTAGTTCTATGCTACAAGCTTTGACGTAAGTTTGTAAGGCGCGAAACAAAATTCGAGTTTACGTTAGTTTTGAATAAATTAACTTTTATTACGCTTTGGTTGAGATTAGAATCAGTGTTGCGCGTACCATAAGTTACGCCGGACCGTAAGCTTATAAATTTACAAGCACATAATTAACATGTCGTTAAATAATTATGCTCCATTAGCATCTGCAACCGGACCAAATGACGTTTATACTTGACCTAGATTTCATTCTTGCATGGAAAAACTTCCGGAGTTCTTAATAATGCTCCAGCGAAATTATCAGGATCAAAATAATTAAGCGAGCTGTAAATGGATGGAAAGAATATTGGCACGTTCCATTCTTTCTGAGACAATTTTACTTAAAAAAAAAAAGAATATGCTGCAGCTTCTCACTCAATATATTAATATAGGTGAAAAATATGTGCGTATTTTTTAAATAAAAAGGAAACGGCTTGCAATAATATTCTCTTTTTCGCAGAAAATTATCCCGAAAGAAACGGGTTGTGCAAAAACCTGTTTCATTTACTATACGTATATATTATAGCGCTACGTTCACGATCTCGAAACAGAGAGATAATTCTTAAATGAAAAAATCTTTTTATTTAAGTTCGTTCACGTCTCTACAGCGTGCGCCTTACTTTTTCGCCGGAGTAGATCGCACGTTCTTCAGCTCCATCTCTTTGTTCGCGGCGTTGTTCTTCTCGGCGTTGTCCTGTGTCGGCGGCGAGTTTTGCGGATTGAGGGGCCTGGTGACCGGAAGCGTCGCCGTGTCGCCGCCGCCGCCGGAGGCCGCCTCTACCTCTACGGTAGCGACCTTACAGTCGCCGCCGCCCACCATCGTGGATTTCGTCTTGTCTCTCACGAGCTCCTGACGATCGTCAAAAGATACTCAACGATCTTGTAACAAATCGATCTCGAATACCCCCTCGCGAGCTCAAGTGCCCCCTACGGTGGTGGTCGTGTTTCGGAAGCGCTGGTACCTGTGCGGCCATTTTGGTGCACGCCTCGGTATTAATCGAGTTCAATCAAACCGTCGTATTAAACTAATTGACTGTCGCGAATTATCATTACGATATCAAATAATTCGAGTCGACTAAATGTCGAACCGCCTATTTCCTCTCTTCCGCCAGAAGCGCCTGCGCTCTGGGTCTTTATATCGTTAAGGCTCTCTTTGCTGAAGCGCAGAAATGGAGCACACCCTTTCTCGTGCAGGGTGCACTGGAGTACTGCGCAATATGATCAGTAATATAATACGTTTGATATATGTACACGAAAAATATAGGATAAGATATACATATAAGATATATTTGATATGTTTTATATTCATTTGTGCCAATAAATCTTCGAGTAATATCATTTGATTCTTCTCCATTCCGCGAAAGCGGGAAAGGGAGAACGCTCTGTAGCGTTCCAGTTTGTGAATCGGCGGCAGAATCGCCTATGCAGAATCGAACTGCGAAAGAAGAGGGGACTTACGGATGAATCGGGAGGAATGCGCGAACAATATCAAGAGGCAGCTGAATGGCGAAGAGAGCTGGATGCAATAAAAACAAGAGAAAGAGACGGAGAAGAAGAGAGAAAGAAAGAGAGAGAGAGAGAGAGAAAGATGTGGAGGTTCCCAAGACCTAATACATAGGTCTCTGATCTCGCGTACTTGGTCGAACGAGCTAATGGAAAATTCCGTGCACACACGAGCGCGGCTGAATCTCCCACGGTCCTAGTGCACTGTACGCTCCGCTGACCGACAACGACCACCACTTTGAGCGTCGCGACGCACTCACGACGACAGATGACGGGAGAGACTCACCTGCCAGAGGCGGTTGGCTGAAGGCCCTCGCGGTGACTGCGCCCCGGCTTCGGCGGAAAAGGGTGTGAAGCGTGGACGCGGAGAAGGGACGGAGGGCGGATTGGGATCCCCGGAGTGAGAGAAAGAGGGAGACAGGGGATAGACGGACGGATGCGGCAACGGCGGCGCCGACGGAGGGTGGACCCGTTTTCAAGGGAGACAACGAGCCCGGGCCTCTCCTCAACTCGGGCGCGCGCCGAGCCGTGCGAGATGAGCGGAGGCAAGAGACGAGGGCTAATTCGAGTAGCCGCCGAGAAGCGAACGGGACCGCGCTGCAATCAGTCGGGTTGTGTTATCGGAGCGCCACGAGAATGGGGGTAGAATCACGATCGCCGCCCCCAGCATCCCGGAGACTGAGGCTGGCCGGGAGGTCTCTTCCCGGGCAACGGCAGCTTCTCGCACAAGCGCAATGCGAACGCGAGAGCTTTTGGTCTATATAGAGCCGCGGGGGTGCTCTTTTCTCTCTCTCTCTCTCTCTCTCCCTCTTCCCCTCTCTCTTTGATTCTCTCTAACTCTCTCTATCTCTATCTCCTCTCTATCTCTCTCCCTTTTGCTCTCTCTCTCTCTCTCTCTCTCTCTCTCTCTCTGGCTCTCCTCCGTTTCCCTCCTCGGGGGAGATGATGTCCCCCATCCTCTCCGTGTCAGCTTATACGTTCTCCGACGCCCTACGTTCTCCGCCTCGGCGGAGTCCTGCGTCTTTACGTCTTTGTGGATTTTTCCTTCGTGTCATCGACCACTTCTTGAAATCCCACTTTACAGACATAAACGCGTCCTGGACGCGGGAAATCGCGATGAAGAATTCGCAGATGTTTAACGGTACACCGTTCTATTTCCGCAAAGAAAAAAAAATAGAGTTTTCTCATCTGGAGGGGGGTGAATTTGTCGAGAGCATTTCTCATTCTAATATATTTTCCAGAATGTTGACTATATCAATTGCATTATTATGTCCCTTTGCTATTAGCTAATTTTCATGTGTAAAATGAAACCACTTCCATTTCTCTGATTACTCTAGTAGACTAATTTCATTTGCATAGGTAAGCTGGTGCAACATATTTTTACGTGTTCTCATTCTAAATCTCATCTGCAATTCTCCTTTATGATTCTTTTCTTCGCTTGGCTGCCTCCGAATACTATCGCTCTTTCGAAAAATTCCATATGAATTCTTCTTAGGTGTAAATCTATTTCTTTCTTAATATTTTTTTTCCAAAAGATGCTTTAGAAACTGCGTTGATACAGAGGCTGAGTTGACCCAGAAGCTGCGTTGATACAGGGGCTGAGTTGATTTTTAATAAATTATTTCGTGAATCTTTTATATTGCTGAATTGTTTTTTCAATATTGGATATTTCAATCAACATCTATATTTTATACATAAGTATGTATCTGTATGTATTGGAATAATCGTAGAAAACTCGAATTGTTTATTCGAGTTGTAGCCTTCATTAATTTTTTAAGTGCTATTCATGCTGATGCGTATATCAGAGCGAATATTTTCTTGTTTTCTGGCATTGAAGCTTATCGAGCATCTCCGTGATTTCTGTCGGCAGGTGCTACCTAGGGAGGAGTTCTCTTTGTCCCGAGGAATTCGTCGCTTTCGTGCTATGAATTTTTCCGCAGATACGTCCTGCCGTCTCTTTCCCAATTCATCTTCATCGACGAACCCATCAAAAAAAATGCGAGAAGCCTCAATGGCGTCTCATTATTTGTCGTAATAGGCGTCAAATTTTCAACGCGTTTTAATTTAAACGCATCGAAAATTGCTTCGCATAGAACTTTTCATTGACTTTGATAAACGTCTATTTTAATATATATAAAAGCGCTTTCGCAAAGTTCATTCACAAATAAAAAGAATGTAAATCAGAAATCAGCTAACGGAATATTTCTATGCAAAAGAGACGATTTTTTTTAAACTGTAATGAACGAAATAACGAGACCCTTTTTATTCAGATGATGCAAGAATGTTACGCGAAGACTCGGGGTGTATCTGTGTCAAGTACAGTGTTTTTAGTTCCGCTAAAGCGTATACTCATTTGAAAGAGAAGCTGTTATTCGCTGCTAGTGAATTCCGCCCAGGTGAAAGACGAATTTTTGCAAAGTCGAGGAGATTTCAAGCGCGTATTTGGTTCAGCCGCCGCAACCGTCCTTCCACCGGGAAGATGTCGAGGGGTAGGGGCGGTGGGTGGCCGGCGGCGCGAGATAGTTGTACGCGGGGGAAGGTGGGGTGGCTACAGAGGGGTGGTGACGAGGGGGAGGGGGAGAGGGGGGGGGGTGAAATGCTCCGTGGTTCTGCGACCCACTGACCCGCTCGATAACGCTTCCACCGGGGGTCACTGACCTTCCTCACGCGCGCGAAATTCGCGTTTGGTACGACTCTCTCGGCGCTGCCGCGTCTCTCGGCTTCGAGTCAAAGATCATCCCGTCGCGCGAGGAGTTCCTCGATCGCGCGCGGCGTCTCGGTGGGTGCCGCAGTATACCGATTGTTGTAGCCCGGGATCGATCGACGTACTACGATGACGGTGAACGGAAGTGCGCAAGCCGGAGCGAAGACGGAGCTGACCGATTGTCAATCTGGAATGTCGGAATTGCTTTTCGACTGGCCGATTCGGCCCTCGAGGATTTGGCGGAATTTATTGCGCGGCCGTGTATACACGTCGAGCGAGGAATGCGGGGATGAGAAGGCCGTGACGATTGCAAAAAGCGTTGCTTGCCGAAGGAACGAAATCGGGTTTTTTTCACGATGCAGCGGCAAATTAATACGACTAAGAGTATTACATCAAATTTCGTACGTGTAGATGCATAACGTATGTATTTTGCTTGCAAACGTATCTTACGACGTCAATCAGAATATAAATATTGATCTTCATCAATGATCCTCAAGATACATCTTCCAGATCGAGATTCGAAGTATGTTACGAGTTATTCTTGAGTTGGCAAGAGTCAATTTAAAAGTGTATCACGACATTTCCGCAATATTCGGTAGCGAACGTCCAATATTATTTAACGATTAAATAACGAAGTCTGGCAATGGTCCATATCCTCAATTCCGGGCTCCACAATGTCGCAACTTTTTTTCATACAGATTCTTAAGAAAACGGAAATAGAAAACAGCGATCGCGAAACGCGATAATTTATATTAATCAGCGGACGTATCATTTATTTTATTGTCGTTTTATCATCGTAAAGACGTACAAATAACTTAATAAGATCTATATCTTCTCTTTCCGCTTTTAAGTATAACAATTATCATAAAGTTGTTTCGGCTGTCAACGCATATATGCCTTCAACTTCCACATTTATCTCATCATTGCTACTTAATACTCTTGCTTCGGCTTGTGACTTTGATTCTTTTAGGCGCGCATTAATAAAGGTGGCGCGAGAAAGCGTTAAAAGAGTTAAGCGAGGAATTAAGAATCGCGTGGTAACACGGTTTGTGCAATTGAATCAGGCGCAACAGCCCATTCGTAGTATTTTTCTGCGTGCTGTAATATCGCGTTTCAAGGATTGCGACAGGCGAGACACTCACGCACAGCAGTATTGATTTCGAGACCCCGCTGGCAGTGCTGCCACGATTCCGCGTCTCTAGAACTAAACTCTAAATGAGATATCGCAAAAACGATGATGTGCCAAAATTTATCTTGGAATGGAAAATGATTTCTTTCTCAGAATGGGGAAAGAGGAACTTTGCGCAATATCGATAATAATTTATCTAGGCAAAATTCTAGCTGACCCTTCAAACTTTTTAAAATTCTCAATTTTTAACAATTCAAATCATATACTCAAAGATAATTGCAAAATATGTACCCAAAAATTTTTCTATATGACAAAACTGAGTTGCACTTACAATTTATCTTTTTATCTTCGTAATTTCGAATTTATCATCCATAAATTTCAGTAAATTTTATTTTGTGCATTTTATTTTGCATTTATCAATTTTTGATTAGTTGGGTGAATGACCGATCAAATTTATTTACGTGCTGCTCGAAAAGAGCTCTTAAAATGATATTCCTCTTTAAAAGTGCATGTTAACGCACCATTGAGTCAACTGGCTGTAAATTGCTGCGTCAGTTATTACACATTCGATGATCTCTATTGCACAATCGTCTAACATAATACTAACTTATCGCACCTCGTAAATGAATCGAAGGTGATCGCGTTCATTTGGCTAATTAAGTAACTTACAGCCCCTGCAATGTGAAATTACGTTCAAAATAACCACGTATAAATATTTATATCCTGCGTTTTATATTAATTTCGTTTTACTCTTCGATTTTATCAGAATTTTTTTTAGATAATTATTAAGCAATTAATGACACCCCTCTGATTATATAATGGATCGATACATCCCGGCTAAATATATAAGCTTGAAATACACAAATATACTGACTCTATTATAAGCCATTTGCTTGCTAAAACACCAAGCAAACGAGCTCGGTGTCTGCGAGTATCGGTGATCGTAAAATGTGTAACCGCCTTGAAGTATCTCGAAGGTTATTTTAAGTCGCTCGAAGGCTTCCAGACACTCTTTAATGATAAGCAATGCACTTGAGACACGATATCGGAGTTCCATATGGTGTGTGATGATTTTCGGGTTAAACGAACGATCCGGATGTTTATGTTTATCTCGAATTGATAAAATGCAGAACGGATCTTATCGTTTATATAATATTTTTTTTCAAATATTTTTAACAGAAAATTGTATTTTAATAATAATATATCACCTCAATCATATATATTATATCTTCACATATTGTTTCAATTATATTATTCGTCAACTATAATTATCAAATTAAAAAGAGACCTTATGTCAAGTTAAATATTTAAATATGTTTCGTGAAAATCTTAAATATTATTTCGCAGAATAGAGACATTGACAACCAGTCAATATATCTCACAGTCAAGGGCCTTACGAACTTGTATTTTGCCAGAATGTACTTACTTCGCATTCTTTGGCACCATGCCATTAGCTGAACCGGAATATGTAGGAGTGAAGCAGAGGGGTGGGTTATTCGCATTCTGTGGAACTAGGGGCTGCCTCGCATGCGCTGGCGACGTGTGCGAGCCGTAGCCATCGGAGTTCAGCTGAAATTCACCATAACGAGAATAAATTTAAACATTTCCAATAAAACTTCTGCTTGGAATTATTACGTGCTTTGAAATTATGTCGAGTGCAGTTATACTTTATGTCATTACAATCTAATTTTAGCTTATGGTTACGGAACGTCCGCCAATTGTGAATGTTTTTTTTTACCGTAAATTCTTTAGTCGACTGAGCCTTTATCATTTTTTTATGAATGCATTTATTGTGTTCTGATATTTTTGTTAAGAGAAGACTGTTTCTGACTATTGATAAAAAAAAAGAGCTCTGATTAAATAGACATAGGAATTACGCGACATTCTATATTGATATACGGAAACGGAACGATTTTACTAAAATATTTGAAAATTTAGCTAGATATAGATCTGTCAAAAAATAATTTTGTTGGACTTTTAAAATAATTATGTAGGACGCTAAAGCATAATGAACAATACTGCAAAAAATTTTGATATTTTAGCAACCAGCTTGAGTATCCTACATAATTATTGATGGTCTAACAAAATTATTTTCAGTTTTGTATCAGACTAAATTTTTATAGGTACTTCAGCTGTTCTTTCCGTGTATTCATAATTTATTGCTATGTTTTATCACTCACCTTTACAACGGTACCGATCAGAGAATCCGGCGGCATTTCCGGGGGTTCGGGTATCACACCTGGATTCATATGCGCCGGATAATCGTTGTGCAAATTAGCCTCCTTAACAGGAGTACCACCGTCGAGTCGTTCCATGTCCAGGCTATCTGTTGGTGTCGGCTGGGAGAGCAAGCGCTCTTTCATCTCATGTAGGTACGGACACCGTTGCATCTCTTCAGACTCTTCTGGGTCTCTCTGACGATCTGAAGAATGAAAGTAGAATCAGAATCACACGTGCAAGAAAACTATTTAAATAATACTTATTGTTACTTATATTTAAATATGAGATACGCGATTGCACAACTTTGCTCATATTTTTTTATAGACGCGGTTATCATATGAATAATTTGATGTAATTCGAAGCGTCTTTTTACAAACAGCCGCGTCTACTTGATTTTCGCGCACGTTATGACATACGAGACGTCACGCATCAACGAGGAAGTCAGGAAAGATGTGTACAAAAATTTTACAAAAAATCAATTAAATTTTTGTAACACTCTTTTCATTATAAAAAATTGATAACCGTATATTTATCATTTTATTTCTTTCCGCAAGTTTTAGAGAAAATATATTAAATTTCCGAATTTTATTCCTGACCGTATAAATCTGGATGGAAATTTATGAGACATGTTATAGACCATAAAAAATTTAAGCAAACATGATTTAATAAAAATATGTACAGTGTATGACAGTGTTAGAATAGTAACTTTTCTTATAGAAGTAGGAGTGGAATCTCATTTCGCTGGATTTGTTGGACGTCTTTTTGATTTTATTGAAGCGCACGTGCGCGATCCTTTGAGTCCTTAGCTTTCAACTATCGGAAGAAACATAACTTTCGCAGACTGTTCTGATTTACGAATGTTCTGAAAACTAAAAGAGGATTGAAAGACCGAGAATTACAACTTTTAATTCTCAAAACAAATAATTTCTCTTTTAAGATGCTTAAATTTAGATTGAATGTATTCTGAAGCTTGGTATAAGTATCACGTTATACAAGTTTGTTGTGTATTATTGTTACTTTTGTTTACATGTTTCTTAATTGCTTTATCATAGACGTTGATGTAACTGTATCTACTAGCTAGAGATACAATCGAATGAAACATGAAACACTTGTGGTGTACATTACACCGATGGACAGATCAGATTATCTGATAGATAGACGAGTATTTTAAAGACAACAAAAAGGGCACATTTATCCTTTAATCAAGAAATTTATCATATTTGAAATAGTATTATTATCAAGCCTCGCATTTTTATTTTAATATTAACTGTATATTTGCAAACGTAAAATGATACATTGAATTCACACTTGAAAGATTTCAAGCCTGCACGTTATCTCATTGATTTATTTCACCGAATCGTTTCACTAAACTTACTCGAAGCCGCAGTACCCATGGTGCACACTTTTACGCCTGTTTAACACTAGAAAAGAGATCCTCGAGGAAAAACTCTCGCACGAGAACTTGATGAAAAAGAGTGCGTGCTGAGCAAGAGCCCAGCAACGATAGTGCAAACGCGATCGGATCGGTACTGTCTCAGAAGGAAGCTCCATCGCCGTTAACTCACTTCTTGGCTCTCTCCCCGTAGTAGAGATCGCCAAACATGGAGCTGCGATTGGCGCGCTAGCGTGTTCGCCTGGTCACGTGCATACATCTTTCCACGTGGATGCTCTCCGAGGAACTCGACGAGCGAGATAGAAAGCCGAACGGGACACCTCGGAGAGATATGTTTGAAGAGACGTCACGTGTAACACGATCGTGGATTGATTTTTAAAGTCCCCGCAGGGGTGACTGATCCGCATATTTGGATTTAGCGAACCTATGGATCCGAGCTCAACTGCGCACACTCGCATATATATTTATCCGCTGTACTTATGTACACACATTTGTACGAGTGATATTGCGGTAAATATTTGAAGAAAAAAATAGAAGGTATTTAATTAAGAAATTTAATTAAGGAAAATGTAAAAAAATTAAATCAAGTTACATCAATTTAATTTAAGAAAAATAAGAAGAGGAACAAGATTCACGTATATACTTGATGTAAATGGAGCAGAATAACGCTCGAAAGCTAGAAGTTCATTTTTATTTACATCCGTTAATTATGAAAATTTAAAATAATTACCATAAAAATGAAGAAATTACTGACAAAGCATATTAAGGTAGATCGATTAAATTGTTTATTCACACAATTTTTTCATGCAGCAATCTGTCTTTATTGATCTATCAAATTAAACGTTTGTTTAATTTTTATAAAATCATTTTTTGTCGTAATCGCGTCAATCTGTATATTGAATCATTATCGAATTATTTGCTATTATTAACCTACTGCTTTCAACTAATCTGTTTAAATTGCACGAGTTTGTACATTTGATGAAATATGAAGGAAACGCGTCACTTTGTTGCGGTACAGCACTGGAAGGGCGGTGGGAGTTTGGGAACGGTTACTGACCTATCTCCTCTCATGGTTACAGACTATCTTTGTGAGAACAAGGCAAGCGGCGCGAAATAGCGTTGTAGTGATATGGAGACGCGACGTTTTATGATGCGAATCATACGAGAGAGGAAATTTTAGTGTTTTATAGACTATCTATCTAATAAAAAAAATATACATATATCAATATATTTGTATGTATAAGGCAGTTTTTAAATATTTTTTGAGACTACTTTTAATATTCGTTGGATTTGTAGAATTAATATCCGTGTTTGTAATGCCCAAATTTTACCTCATGTTGCGTTTGAATAATCGCATTGCCAGACGTTGGTAATTAATATCCATCAGTTACAAGCCGGACTTTACATTACGTCTGATCCAAATGACAGCAATTTGTGTAATTGACGATACGTGCGGAACAAGTCCAAGGATCGAGAATTCGTGATCCCGCGATAACTGACCTAACCGAACGTACGTTCAGGTGACGTCGCGACGTCGCGATGTCTACTGCAAGCTTATTCCGTCGTGCAAGCTCTTTTCTCTCCCTCTCTTCCTATTTTCACCCATCGTCGCGACTACACATGTACACACACACACACACATACGCACACATATATTTAGAAATCCGCGCTTCGCCGAGAGAGAACGGCAGCTTTAATTACGAATATCCATTCGCGACTCGGTTTCTATCTTCATTTTTCTTTCTCTCTCCGTAGCACGGATTTTCTCTTTTCTCTTTTCGCACGTGCACATCGACGAGCGCGAAATTATTTCTGCCGTCCGTTCGCTTTCTGCTTTACCATGACGAGGTTTCCAGGCGACGTTCTCGCGAGAGGACAGATTTGGCAGATCCGGCACTGTCGGCGGGCAACGAGCGGTTGAACAATCGATTACAGAAACACGCGGGATAACGGATTATTCAAGAATGCCCTCAAGGGCAATTTTCAGATCGTTGCTAAACTTATGGTTCAGCTGGATGATGGGATAATTTCGAAGCGACTACACAGACGAAATTCTTTCAAGTGCTAGAATCGTTATTAAATCGGCAAGTAAAAATATCATTTTCATTTTCAATACATAATTGATGTAAATTTTAAATATATTTAGATAACAAATTTCAAAAAATGTTGCTGACAATACGCGCGTTTTTGCCAACGTGTTCGCCTTTTGATTTGACGAATTTGAAGTTTGACGAATTCCATCGCTTGCCGCGTAGTTCGCTCACCGTGATTTAATAGGATTATCCTATTTGAATTTTTTGACGTCGCACGTAGTTATAATTGATTGAAATCAGACTAGGTAAAAGCCTTCCTATTGACACAGTACAGAGGGAGGCTTTTCGATCGGTCGTTCAAAGAGATACGCGAAAATAAAGGATGTCTCTTCGGAATTCCTTTTTTTTTTTAAGTATATAGCAATTTCTTTCGAAAGAATTTGCATTTTATATAATAATATACTGAAACATGAAATTTCACGTAAAAATATGAGGCTTGACAATGGTGGACGTTACAAAATTCGCATGTTATTGCATGACTCGAGACAATAATCTCGCTTTATTTCCACGTTCCACGTTCGATAAGATCTAAACCGCAAGAGGCTGAATCTAGGGAGAGAGCGACCTGTATTTCATACAAAGGAAAGCGTCGAAGAATATCGGAGTTCGGAAATAAGGTTCCGAGCTTGAAAGCTCCTGATATCAAAACGTCGAGCGTTTGAGTCTGATACGTAGCACGTCAAGTTCTGGTCTTTGAACCTTCTAACGAAGTAATAAGTTCCCAAAGTCTAAGTTCCTGCCGGTTGATTACTTTATCCCTGCGCCTCGGCGCACGGACGGTCGTTAATAGATTCCAATTCACTTTAAGGTCCTTTCGTCTCTCTCTCGCCGGGGGTTAAACAAAATCACTCGGTAGTCACGGCTTTCAGCTACTCGCGGATGCACTTGTCTCGATTTAAAAGTTGATATTTCGCGAATATACGCGCATGCACAAGTTACATTAGCGGATCCGCCACATGTCGAGGAGACTCAATGAATGAAGCTCGTGAAAACAATCGCAAACTATTATGAGGTCTCGAAAAACAAAATATTAAAATCGACCGATATGAATTATATTCGGACTCACAGATTTCATATGCATATTCCTGTGATTGAATATGAAAATATACTGAATGCCACGTATACATTAATTTTAATAAATCGAGTTATTTCCAGTATCAACATACGCGATAAAAACATATCGAATTTAATGTATTAATGAAGCATATTGACAAGCCTGACGTTCCACCTTTCAGCATCTAAATATAATTCTTCTGAATTATCAATATATTTCGATTGAAGAAAATAGCCTGAAGTCACGGTCGCTATTTATTATTAGTCGATCATTATTGTACGTCTTTATCCAATATCATGTAGAAGAAATTTTAAAAATAATTTTTATATTTAAAGATCGATGGTCATGTATCAATTGAATATAATTATGACAGTGACAAAAGACGATGGTCGTTAATGTTGAGTAATGTTGTGACGGCGTATTCATTCATTCCACTATCACAATTAGGTATACTCCGGTTTAACCACAAATTGGCTCACTATATCAGCGAAATTCCACCGGCGCATTCGGGCGGCGATGTCGATCCACGCGCGTGGCGGAAGTCGGGGTGAGCTTTACACGCGGGGGTAACTCACGATGGCGGAAAGATTCGCGGCGGTTGTGCGACTCTCGCGGGGGATGAGAGAGACAATCGAATCGCACACATGTACAAAAGGTCGCGGGGGCGAGGTTATTGCTTTCGCCGGGGTGAACCGCGCGCGCGAGAGCGAGCGGGCGTCACAACAAACGGAAGCCGGAAGTGGCCGCGGATCGATTCCGCAGCCCCGCCGCGCTCGGTCGTGGACCTCGAAAAAGCCGGCAGCTCTCTCTCGTCGAGGCGCTGCCGCGGCACGGCACGGCACCCGACACGAAACACAGCCAGACTGCGTGGCGACCACCTGTGAGCTTCGTATCGGCGCCGGCGTCGCGACGCCCACGTAGGTACTATTCATCGACCGATCCCCCTACATGTCGCTTCTCCCTCGTGAGCGTCCGACGTTCCCAGCATCGAGTTGGTCAATGACGGCTCGTTCTTTGATACCGTCGGTAATTCCTCAACTTGCTAGGAATGTTATCTATCTAATGTCGGCTTGGTGCAAAATTCTTTTTCGTTTCTTCATTTACTTCCGTCTTTAGATAAAGTCGCTTTGAACCTCGACATATAAATTATATAGAATCGTTTTTTAATTATGTTAAAATGTGAAACGTTATTTTGTGCGATTATTCTGTGCGTCATTAAAATCGTAATTTTACGTAATCACGTTATGTCGAAGAGAATCAGCTGGAATATTGGAGTAAAATAAAGACAATCCCTTTTATGCACGGAAGATACATACGAACAGACAAAGCGTTTCCGCGCAGCGCGATTCTATAAAGATCGACATTACCTCGATTGCAGTTACGCTACATAGTAATCGTTGTAATTAAGATAATTACAACATTGCCTTTCCGCCTTCGACATTGCTATCTCGGAAATATTTGAACCGAATTTTCTTTCAACTCGGTGTACGTTTTACATTATTTTTTAATTAAACACGATTCTTTATAAATTTATATATTTTCAAAAACCGTAAAACTGAATAAAGATAAAGAAAATCTTCTTTTCTTGTCAGATTTATTTAATGAGAAATTGACAATATTATAAAGCTAAAGAATTATTTTACGTCTTATTAATGATACAATAATTAATGTACAATACAATACTAATACAAGATCTAAAAAAATGTATGCTCTTTGAGGCAGGTAAAACTTTCAAGATTTTGCTAAAAGCTATTGCTAAAGCTATTATCACTAAAAAAATAAAGAGAAATTTACGGAAAATTATTTTTTCTTACCTCCATTGTGAACGACGTATATTTAAAAAATCCACAATGCATTCACAACGTGCCTAAAAGTGATTAATCGAAACACAACGTAACTGCAATCATGGATTTGTGTGTACAGTATTTCTATAATATATTTTACATAAAAATATAATAAGCTACGTAAAATATTTCTTCACTTTAATTAAGCACTCGAATATTAAATTTGTATGTGATAACTAATAATTCGCAATTTAAGTAAAACGTGATTTTTTTAAATCAAACATCACACGAAATCTTCTATCGAAAATTAATCTAATATTGTCTCACAGAACAAGACACTTGTTTGTAACGGTTAAGCACAAAGCAGAGCCGTGTCGAGCCACTCGCGTCGCGCTTCGCGTCTCCCGCGCGAATAAACGTGGGTCTACGATCGTAGGTCGCGCGATACCTCGTCGGAATCCTTTCTCTTTCCGAAACGCGAGTCCGCGGTGGATACTCTTGCTGATCGGGGGGCGAGTAACTGGACAATATATGCGAAAGCGTTTCGCACCGAGCTTATTTCTGCTTTCGGTGTTCAAGACACGATTTATATATTAATTCGTGCGAATCAGTTTTCCAAATATCTTTTACAGTGTTTATCGCGTTTTCGATCGATTTAATTTTTTTATTTAAATTTTTTCTTATGGCTTTTACAAAGTAAAAGTCTTTTCATCGTGAATATTCGTCTTGTCCACCGGACTCCTTTGAAGTCTAACACCAATCTTGTTCTGTCTAGCATATAAAAAACGAAGACAGATTACTGCGGACACTATAGGGCGCGGTAAAGAACACACAAAGAGCTTTTCTCAAGTCTCACACATACCCTGCCCGCGCCCATTGCAACTTCAAAGAAGTCGAACTTCTAATAATAGACGTGTTCTTACTTTTCATCTATCGTGATTTCTCTCGCTCTCCAAGCATCCCCGTTTTACACGCGAAGAAATATATCTCTACGACGACAAGACTCTTGTTTAGTAATTTTTCGATCGAATCGCATTTTGCATGTTTATTCTCTATCGCGTGCCGGGAATCGTGATGTTTGATCATATTTTAAAGAATACACCGATGATAAAGTGACTCAAATAAAAACGATAGTATAAAGATGAGTGAATTTATATTCGACAAGGTTGAATGTGTCTCCCTTTTTTTCCAGTCATGAAATCACGATTCAATGTTACGGTCTGGTGAACGTAGTACACGCATGCACCGTGGGCACGTGTACGGCCGGACCCAAACGATCCTCCCGTTTTTACCCACCGGTCCTTGACTCGATTTTTGGGTCGTTGCAATATAAATACAGGCTGGTCGATAAGTTCAAGGTTCGCGGCACGGTCGAACCGAAGCCTCCGCGCATTTATCAGCTCGTTAACCGCTCCCCTTTCACATATAGTTTGAAACATGCCGCGCACATTTTTCTCGTTTACGCAAGATTAATTGGCGCAGTCGAGTGTAAGAGCCATTTTTCAAAACGTACGCCATGATGAAAAATTTATAATTTAGATGGGAAATTAGGCGAGACGAGCGCAATAAATTTTAACGTAGCATTTAACAGAATTCTGAAAATTAATATGGCTAAAATATATTAGATGATTATGCTTATTAATCATTTAATATCTCGAAATAATTTGAATTGTACTTTTATACTTTTTTGCTGCGTATTTTATCCGCATGTACGTTTGCATTTCGTATATTTCTTTGAATTTTATTATCGTGACTTTATATGTATCGATTTATATATTGCGATGAGTTTTCTAAAACCCCTAGGTTATATCGTGAATGCATTCCATCCCGTAAGAAGCTATTTCATGCGTTTGCTACACGCAACCAATTTAAAAATCGATATAGCTGGTGTGGAATTGTTTTGCTAGAAAGTCATTGACCGAGAAACCAACGTAGAAAGTAGCATTATTATAATCGAGAGCTGCATTGCATTATTGCATTATTACATATTCTGCGATTGGTAGTGATCAGTTGCAAAGCACGTATAACAGTTGCAAATGCGCACACGTAAACAATCTCGTCAGCCTAATTAATCATTAGATTACAATGGCCATGTAATTTAAATCATATCATTGTTTTTCTCGCAGTTCGCACCGAATGCGTGATAATTAGACTTGTAAATTATATTAAACGTTTAAGAGCGTCCTATAATTTTTCTATAATTTTTCAATATTCAACACGTGCGAAGAATTTTATATCCATGCGCGTTCAAACTTCCACATTTACCGAGCGAGATTCTTATAATATCTAATCAATATTCCGATTTTGCAACTCTGTAATTTCTATCGCGTACTCAAGTGTATGAACCTTCAATCGAGTAGGTGTTTAACATGCTATTTACATATTTCACTCGCGACATTTAGAATTGATTATCATTCCAATTAAACTATCGCTATTATCCGCAACGGCTTGCGAACAAAGCTTTCGGCAAAGCTTTCCGAATGTCGACATGCACGTGACACGAGCGTATACGTCGATCGTCGCGCGCGCAACACGTAATTTTAATACAAAACGTCCGACACAAAGAGACACAAAGAGAGAACACTGTAAGACAGCCGTGGAAATTTCACATGGCAGACATACTCACGCGTTCATTAAACGAGGATGAAGCTCTATGCCATGGACAAGTCCCTGACCTTCCGGAGTCGTCCTAAAGGCAAAACGATGATTCCTCGTCGTGAGGAGAGCCCCCCCTCCTCGGAGGTACTCTTGGATTCTTGCTTGGATTGTTGACCGTCGATTTGTAAGAGATGCGAAACCTCACTGGACGAGATAACGTGATGTTGATCGCGCTACTTCGGAGCAACGTGCCGGTCGGCGCTGGGTGGATGTAAACAAGGAGACTCCGGGCTTGCGCCCTGCCCGGAAGCTGCTACCGCTCTTTCCGTCCTTTCCGGCGGACGACTTCTTCGTCTTCTCACCCTCTCTTCCTCTCTATATAACTTCCTTTTCTCGTGTTGCGGCTCTCGTATTGCGTGGCCCTGGTGCCCGTTCGCATGTGCGTGCACGATCCCCCGGCGAGTTTGTGCCGGTCGGCTGAACTGTCTCACTCTCACAAGTACGTCTGCGACGCTGCGCGGCCGCTCATGGTGGTGTAATGGCGACGCTCAGTTGGTTATGGGGGTCGCCGCGCGCGCGAAGCCACCCCCATGCAATGTGGAAAGGCCGATCAATAACCAACTCT
The DNA here is from genome assembly GCF_000956235.1 of Wasmannia auropunctata. Lineage (NCBI taxonomy): Eukaryota > Metazoa > Arthropoda > Insecta > Hymenoptera > Formicidae > Wasmannia > Wasmannia auropunctata. The sequence goes on from NW_012026774.1 coordinate 1,418,876, forward strand.
CCGCGATTCCCGCTTTTCCACCCCGTGGACGTTCCTCTGTCCCCCTTCGACAGCGTACTGTTGCGCCTATATTGATGCCGGTGGTAAGCCTGGCGCTTCGTAGGGGTAGTAGCGATGACGATGGTCGCCGTTGCGTCAAAACTGCTTCGTGAAGCGAGCCCCGCTTCGTCGGGGATGGACGTGTAGGGAGGACGGAGGTTTCAGGGTTATTACAGGTGGAATGGTAGGGTTAACGCGGGGAGAGCGCGCCGAGGAGACGAGCGCGCGCTTCTTTGTTCTCTTTTTTTTTTCGAAGCTTCACGCTTGTATAAAGCACGAAACGAGGTATAGCTGACGAAAAGCTGCAGAGTTTATAATCAAAATTTTATTTCGTTCTTCATCGCGTTGAAATTAATACAAGTAATGAAACTTCTTCACACAAATAATACCTATAATAATACACAAGGAAGATATTATTATATGGGATATGTAATTAATTACAATAAAACTCCGTTTATCGTTATCGCCTTTCTGTCCAAACTTTACAGCATTTTCCGTTATCCCGTTGACGAACCCAAGGTAATTTGAAAGCAGACTGGCGAATCTATTGATTTTATACATTACGACTTAAACGGCTCCATGTTATAATGGATACGGGGTTGTATCGCGGGGTTTGACTAAAATGCACCCTCTTTCGAGTGTCCGGAACTCGGCAACACCGACGAGGGGCGGATTTAGCCCGTAATTACGGGTACTCTCCCCACGAACGATCCATCCGTCGGGCTGCCTGGATGGAAACGAGATCGCGATGCTTTATAACGCGATAATAACGAATACCGTTATTTCTTTACTTTCGATTCTTAGTTTTCGCGAAAACATGAATATTCGCGTGTCGCTTATTTGCTTTTACTCTGCGGCAGTTCCATCGAGAGGATCGTGATGATGCTCTAACGAGGTTAATTTACAAGCGAAAGTAGGGTAAACTTTTTACGCGATATCTACCTTGTGGAATCGACTGACAGGCTATTTTTATTGTTACGGAGCATTATAATTAAAGTCCAGCGTTCATAATCGCCATAATCCCTATGGGTTATTCTCTGCCAGAGAGAATATTTAGACGTTAAGCTGCGACACGCGAGAATGATTATTGATGATGAATATAGAAATATATACACCGCAATTGCGTTGTGCCTTCAGCTTTATACATTTTATTTAATCAGTACAAACGATATTATCGATTAGCAGCGGAAAACTTTTATCGTCTATTTCTGACTGCGCGATTTCTCCTTCCATCGCGAATTAACTAAATAATAATATATAAAAAACAATAATATACATATAATAAGTGCCAACGCGTTTTTATGTATTATTGAATGCATCTAGACATTTTCGCGTTCCCGTAAGAACAGCTGCGTTCCCACTTTGTGCGTTGTCCGGTCAGAAGGCTATCGGCGGATCGCGGACGAGATACCTTCGGAAATCGAGAGCCGGGAACACACCTACGCGGGGCAGGAGCACCTGCAACCGGCGAACATTAGGCATTAAATCGAGCGCACAAGGGTCATACCGTTCGCACGCTCTCTTATGCAACGATCCTCTCACGCGTCATGATAAAGCGCGTCCCTCGTTCGTTATACATGTCCGCACGTATATCCCGTTCTCGCAGACTCACGCTATCGCAAGCTTTCCGCAGCTCTTTCGTGAGGGATCCACTGGACTTCAACGAAATCTCGGTTGAGACGCTAGCAAGAATAGTATAGTGCTTGCATCATATTTATAAGAAAAATTGTAAAGTAATTGTACAAATTATTATATAATTATACAAAGTACATACGAAGTGCTTGTATAATTGATTTCTTATCATTAAAATGAGGCAGACGCTAAAATTGAAGCAACGATACTGAGTCTTTAAAAGCCAGCGGTGAAAGTAACGAATTATCAGTAATTTAGTACAATCTTGAAGTGTTGAAACAGCAGCGAGAATTTAAAGGTTTTTAATGAAGACGATAAGATACCGTGCATTTAGAATCTTTTTTTTTTTTTAGTAATATTGGCTATAATTAAAAGTTAATGAAACAACAATCGGCATTAAGTAATTTTTGTACGAATTATGTAAGATACTTTAGCCGATTGAACTTACTTGATAGAATAATTAAGAGCAGATTCATTTATCACTTTAGCTAATTACATCTCAAGAGTACTCAGGGCAGCGTTTTTATAACGTCAACGACATGTCTATTATGAAACAGTACTTTTCGCGTATACATTTTTAAATATTAAAACATAAAATTAATTTACTTAACATGATAACATTTATTATTGGAATATATTAATAGCTCGCAATATTCGCTTCAGTGCATTATTATTGACACTGCAATTAATACTAATAATTTATTATTGATTTTATAAGCAATGCGTGATAATATTTTTAAATTAATTAAGAATGCATGTAAAAGCATCATATAACATGTTCCTAATACATTTCTAATGTTAAGAATCTGTTTATAAATTATAAATTTCATAAAGTTATACACACATTAAATAGAATTAGAAATAAATACTTACATATAATGATGTGATAATATAATTATAATTAATTTTATATAATTAATTACACCATGTATAATTAATTATATTATATATAATAAATTATTTTAATAAAATAGCTATACACTCACTATACATTCGCGATTTAGCCGTCAGGAGAGTATCGATTAAATTGATATGTTTCTGAAGGTTTAATTCGCACGTGACGGACTGACGCCGCGAAGAGAAAGTCGCGGTTCAACTTCATTTCCATTAGATTCAATTTGAGGGTCGGTCACCGGATGACCTTGGACCCAAGGAAGGTCTGCCTCATCGAGAGATCACGAACGTGCTCGTGGAATCGAATCCGGAATCGCGGGTATTTAGGTCAATTCGGCCGCGATTCTCCGCTATTTGAATTATTCCCTGTCGTCGTTGCATTGTTAATGACTGTCTATCGTAATACGAAGCAAGCCATTAGCGTAGAAAGTTCGACATCTCGAATTAGCCACACAGAAATGCGGTTTGCCAATTTGACATTACCTGTACTTTCTAACTTAGTAAAGATTAATATTGCGATTTTCTCGAGAAAGAAAAGATCATGGTGATAAATGAAAAGAAACATTTTGTTATTGCGGACGAGTGTATTGCAATTCGTAAGGTACAAATAGTACAAAGGGTATAAGAGTACAAACATTGCGTAGGAACTAGATTATGCGGACATAGAAAAAGTACAGTTCAGAGACGTGATATAGCAAAGAGAACTCCCTCGTTTCGCTCTCTTCTCTTATATCACTCGCAAATGCGAATTGCGTTCTTCGTGATTTCGCCCTGATTTTATCTTTTTACGGGAGAGGACTCGTGCCGAGATCGTAAACGCGTTAACAATGTGCGCGAGAGAAGTCTGTGAAAAGAATGTGAATCTACTGCAAAGGCCTTCTCTTGACAACATTTGAAGTAAGTTGCAGAGCGGTCATTATCTAAATAATTATAGAACTGTAAGGATTGAATCAAAATCATCATTTAATATTTACTGAAGCTTAGATATCTTTCATATCGCTTTCCATTGCAATATTATAACTGCTCTATTTAGGACGAAGATGCAAGTAAGACAGAAGGAGAGAGAGAGAGAGAGAGAGAAGAAGAAGAAGAAAGAGTGAAGGAAAGAATGGATATATGGGATCTCGGCACGAATCCTCGGGACTCTCAATAAACGTAACATATCGCGCGTAAATCCTATGTCAGATTATAATAAATATTATATAATAGAACAACGTAATAATAAATATATTTATATCTTGTATATATAAATGTGTATGTATAAATATGTATATATATGTATATTGTATATATGCATCTACACATACATATATACATATATATGTTATAGGAAGAAACATGTCGACACAACTAGCGCTAAACACCGAGAGAATTCGCTTTATTGTATATTCTCCACCGTTTATTTACAGCCGTCTCAGGGAAACTATATCTTACAGAAGATCGACTGCACCGACCGGATAACTAGAATTCGCAACGGCGATAATCGATATCAAAGCTTCTAGCACGAAACACGTATTACTCGTAAACGCCTACATTTCTATTAAATCTCGGCTTCTCCTCCTTTCTCTCCGTCTCTTGTTTCATGTACACACGCACGCACTCGCGACACACATCATACACACACATGCACGCACGCATACACGCATCCACGCACACACCCGTGCACGACCACACACGTCAATTTGTTCGTTCGCTCATTCTCACTTGCTCCTGGTGATCTTCTCATCATCACATCTGTCAGTTGAGCATGAAAGAAACTCGAGTAGGTCGCTTCTAGTTTCGAGATCGCGTGTCGATCGCGATCGATCTTGATCCCCTTTATATCTCCTATCAGCTCGGACAGCACTCTTCTTGACGGATTTAAGGCTTAATGATATGATCAGCCGTTGTACTGTACTCCTACTTCGAACGTCTTCACTTTTTTCATATCTATCGCTCTACTTTTGAAAATCGCGCGAGTCTACGATAGACACTCGTCCATCGATTTGATCCTGATCACTGAACTTTCTGAGCCTGACGTAAAATAAGTTTCTCCTGATAATACAAATTCAACGTCGATAATAAAAATGTCCGTGCGTTATAAGCCACGAAATCGTAACAGCGGTACTAATTATTTTCATATCTACGAGTCGATTTCTACGATAGTATATCTAAAATTGTATTTATAGATCATCTTGTGCGTATTTTTTTTTTTAGATATAAAAGGACTAAAACTCTCCGATTTGAATTTCCTTTTAGAATATTTAATATCTACATGGTTCTTTCTTTATTTAATTATACATGGACATCATGCAAGTCGCTCGAAAATATGAAATTCACGGTGTGCGTGAATCGATTTCAAGTTTGTTAAATAGAACAACCGAGAGGAATGGTTCTTTTTTCATTGTCAGTATCTATTAAAATATTTTTAATTCCTGCGAGATTGGTTCGTCAATGTGATTTAAGACCTATTGTAATTGTCTCACATAATAATGGTCTCGAAAATTTCGTTTATCACAAAAATCCACAAATATTCCATTAATTGATGTATAGGATTTTATGCACTATTGAATATACTTGTAATCTATTTCGCCTGTCACTATGTTAGCTCTCGAGTCATCTACATGTACGCGACGATTGTTGTTTAAACTGCAGTTTGTACTACGTGGAAGACGGATATCCGTAAGAGTGTCCAAACGCCTTGGATTACACGAGCACCAAACATTCAGGTTACACACACTGCTATAGAGGACTCGGTTCGATCGGTTTACAGCGGATCAGGATTTGTGCTTAGTGCCCTGCCATTCTCCTGACATTCGTATCAGTCTTTCGAGAGAGGGAGTTCGATTCTCTTCTCGAACCCTCGCTCGTTTACTCGGAATGGATACAAAAGTTTATCGAACGAAGAAGATTTATTGTTCCCGTTGTGGTCGAAGATCTATGCCGAACATTTCGACCAGATTGGTTCTCTAAGAAAAATCTAGCCCTTTCTACTTCTAACGAATGGACATGTTGTCGCCTACAGAATCATATTCGAATATTTGAACGAGTGTCAATTCAAGCATGTAACAAAGATAATGATCAATTATGTTTCTCCGTGACTCAATATTAGATTGTTTCGTTTGGTCGATTGAATCGAGAAAATTGTTTTATTTGAATATCTATCCAGAGAAAAGTTTAGAATGGTACGTAACAGGTATCGATTAAACATTTATCAATGGACTCCATTTCGAGGAGGTTCGTATATCTAGTCAGTCAGATCGTCTGAAGTATAATTGATTGTTTCACTTCCCAAGATATTCTTTCACATAACAGATAAATGCTTTTCTTATCTCCCATCGATTCGCACGATGTTGCGGAATCGATGCGAGATAACAGTGGAATCGTTTATACGCGTTGTTATCGCGATGGAACTTTCGCTTTTATCGAATGAAATTCACTTCTCTCTCGTTCTGTTATTTTTGCTCCGGTAGGTTTACCGCGTTTAGGGCGAAGGCTGCGATAATGGCAAGCGATAGACATCAATGCACACGTAATGTCCCTTCATCGCGTGAATACTGCGATTTTGCTAAGTTTATTCGTGTGTAGTTTGCAAATCTTCCCTCTTCGTGTTGGTTTTACAGCGCGATGACGTTATCAGTGGCTATTTACAGATATATCAATGGCGGATTAGAGGATTACGTCGAAATCTCTAAAAAGTGGTCGAGTAGGGAGACCCAATACACAATATCGTACTTCGATAAATCGGCTTATCAGCAATAGGATCTCAATACGCATTTCTGGAGTTTTCTTTGGTTTGCTAAAATTGTTTTTTCGACGCGAGTTATAGTTATATATTTTTTCGACGAGATGGTGATCCGTTTTAGAAAGTGATATTAGACTTACACAATGGCGTTGTGTAAACTCTATGGGGTCGCCAACATTTATAAATTTGTTACAGCTAGAACACTGATCGTCGATAAATGACGAAGTAATTTACTGTTTATGGGGACAATTAGCCTTTATGAGTACCTTTCTGCCAACGTTTTCTTTTCTAAATGTGATCAAGTTACGTATGTAATGTCGAGACGTCTTTGTCGAGACCCCGAATCTATTTATTATATAGATTAGTTGTTCGAAATATACCCTGAAATCGATATAAATTACGTGCGTATGAACTGTCATGTACGTATTAATACGTTAATCATGTTCGGACGTCTAGAAAAGGTCTGCCCGTCTAAAGATATCGTCTACTTCTTATTACGTCGCCCGACAGATTTTTCCCCTTTAAAACCGTTTTCGCGGCTCGATGTCTTTTTTGATCATATGAAATACGCCGGATCGTTCTCCGCGATGACGTCGAGCCTCGACAGTTGGCTCTTGGGCCGCTGCGGAACCCCACCGGTCTTCCATATGACCTCGCGGGACCCCTTGCGTCACATGTAGGTCGGCTTCACCTTGTAGGCCCGCTTCCACACCTCGCACAGGCAGACGGTGCTGTGGAACCTGTAGAAGATCGCCAGCGGCATCGAGACGTGGGTGATGATCGTCCACGCCCACAGGCCGTAGAAATGCAACTGCACCGGATGCGACTCCGCCCGTGACTTCTCTAGCGTGTTGATCGCCCACATGGCCAGATTCGTCACCAGCAGAAACGTCACGATCTCCCTGCCCGGCTTCCTGCGTATCTGCTCGGCAGTGGCGACCGTGCGTCTCGACGCGTCTAGAATGAAAATGGTCTGGCAGGTGGTCTGGACGACGCTGGCCAGGGCGGTGACCAGCACGAGGACCGTGTGCTTCTGCAGGGTGAAGTGGCCGCCGATGATGGTGAACGTGGAGTAGATGAACATGCCAGTCTGAGCAGCCACTAGGAGGATATTGTCGAGCTCCAGATTTCTGCCGCCGTCGTAGCGCAGCTTGCGCATCTGGAACATGCCGATCAGCGTCGCCAGGGTCGACATGCCATAGAGCGTCAGCTCGCAGATGTTCACCTCGGTCACGGCGAGGCTGACCAACTCGGGCCGCGAAATCAGGACGAAGAAGAGGATGAGGGAGATTATCGTCAGCACTAGAATCAAAATGCCCACGAAGAGGCCCTTGTGCGCGCGGGCGCAATCCACGCTGTAATGATGAGGCGATTTCCTGCGAATGATTAAAAGTTTGTGAATTCGCGATCTAGACGCAAGTTTTGATGACATTTTATTATACGCTGCTTTATGTTAGGATATTATTCGCAATCGACTCTCTGATAAGCTGCGCGCCGGCCAGCGGAATTAGTTTTCATAAACTGGGTTGTCATTTTGCGTGCTTGTGTACGCCGCGCGTTACTGCCGCAAGTTACCGTAGGCGTATATTATAACTATAGTCGTAGGCGAATGTATTGTTGCTATACCTATAGGCGTGTGCGTGGTGACGCGAGCCCGGCGGCGTTGCAGGCTGCGTGAATCCGACTTTCGATATGTTTTTCCACATTACGTATAAAATAGCTGCGCAGATCAAGCTATATTCTATCGTGCACGGAAAGAGGAAGGGACTGGCATCTTGTACCAGCGATCCCATTATATTCGTCCTTCTGCACTCGAACATGTGATGGGGTCCTTTGAGACCGCGTGGCAGTCGCACGTGTTCCCCGTGATGAGAATGGATGTGACCACCGAGATGAGCTCCTTTCGAGCCTGAAAATTCGAAGGTCAGATTTGTAGAATCACAACGGAAGATCACGTTCCATCGCGTAGTTTACCTAGTCTGTGGGAGATTCTGAGGGAGTTGTTCTCCGGATTGTAGAACGTAAGGATCTCGTGTTTCGTTTCTTGCACGAGAACGTTCAGCCAAACTGACAGATTCGTGCCGATCATGTGCATTAGTCCGAAACGTGCAACAACGCGATGACGATAAACCTTCATTTGCTAGAAGATGAGGCACAATCTTACCATCCAAATAATTTATAATTTTACTTTTTCTATTTATACATTTACATCTATTACATCTAGTTTTTAATTAAGTATATTGGTTTTTTTTTTAATAAATATGGTTGATTTTAAGACAGAGGAGAGAAACAAGTTACCTTCAAGTACATATCCTTTTCATCCGCAATTTTTTTAAATAGAAATTTCTTGTATTAATGCTTTTAAATTTTATATGAAACAACAAAAGTTCAAGTTGAAGAGAATTACAATAATATTAGGAAAGGTAATATTATATCGATAGGGCACTGGAGCGTTTAGATAGCCACGTTCTACTATTGCTCTCAGGGTTGTTCACCCTTCTGTTTCATTAACCCCGTAACCGACGAGCTTGTGTTAGCTCGGCACTTCCGGCAGTGGATTTCCCATCGAGTTACACCATCGAAGTTTTCCAATATAACATGTGCAGCGATTCTCAAGAAATCAGTGTAGTAACTGTCTATATATGATATATGTATATATGTACAATATATATACATATAATGACTCTTATAAATTTTGTTATTATATTAATGTTTTACAATCATATTTATTTAATTATTTTTGAATGAATTTTGCTTCAATACAGTTTTAATTTAGAAATCTAGTCGTAATATTGACAAGTCGTGATAAAGAGTGACCCTCGATATTCTCGTTGAGAAAAATTAAATTAGAAATCGATCAAGAGTTTGTCATTAAAGGAAAAGGTCGCGAGTCGTGAGAACGAATCGTGCAGATGTCACTCACACTCAGTGCCCACTCACCTCGTTGTTCAGGAATATGAAGTACATTTGGATGAAGATGAAGGCCATTCTCGTGGCGGGCGTGAGGGCCAGCATGATGTTGTGGCACTTGGTGTTCTGTTCCAGCTCGAAGTACTGGCCGAATTCCAAACCGGAGTAGATCATCGAGCCGATGCCGAACGCGACGGCGCCCATTCGCAGATAGAAGCTACCGTAGTGCTGAACATGACGTACCGGATTCACGTGCGGGCATCCGGTCTCAGGCGCATCGCTGTCGCCGCCGGCGCCGCTCGACGATCTCGACGAGTCCAGATCGCACACGTCCTTCTGCTTCTCTGCTCCGCGAATTTACGATTTGTGGAGAAACCGGTTAATTGCAATCGGTTATTATGGCGACAACGCGATCGCCGTTCATTTCGTTCTCGTTTCGGCGATCGCCTGCTGGCCGGGAGAGGAATTTTGACGAGGAACAAAGCGAGGTCATCGTGATGATATACATAAACGTTGCGTCACCGTGCGTGTGAATGTACATTGATCGGTATGTAAGTTAGGCTGCGATTGCCAAAGCGGCGGTCTGATCGCGCGCGGCGAGCTTTATCTACTTCTAGTGGCGTAAACCCACGGAGCACGCACGCTCGTAAACGCCGAATCGATAATCCCTACGAGTCGGAAATATTTATCGCGATGGATAAGGGACGAGGATCGACTCGGGAGGCTAAATTTTTTACGTGTTTTTAGACTCACTTGGTTTCGTCTTGCTGTCCCTGAACAGCATGGCGTACATGTACACGAGGAAGATCATGCTGCCGAAGTAGAGGTAGAGGTAGAATGCCTCGTAGAAAGACGGCGGTATATACGTGGATATTACTTCCGCCATGGGAAAGGCGATCCCCATCACAACCAGAAGTTTCCCGTACAGCGCGCTCAAAGTGGTCGCCAGGGCGTCGCTGCAGCAGAAACGGAAATTGAAGCTGAACGAAACGCGGATCCGCGCCGCGCGCGGATTAAATCCTCGCGCTCGAGGAAATAGATCCATCTCCGGCCGGTACTTTGAGAAATCACGCGCGCATTCCTCTTCAGTTATACCACTCGCCGGCTATCAAACGGATCTCCATTCGAAATGCACCGATGAGGAATTTTATAAATCCTCTCGTCTACAAATCCACGCCGGCCTTTATCGGTGAAGAGGAATTAAAATCGACGAATCGCGAAATCGAATGGATTTCATAATTCCCTTTTATACGCGTAAATCTAAATGTATCTCATTTATTGCCGCAACAAAATTAGTTTTATTCATTTCGATCGAGAATTAAAAAACTATCTTTGTTTTTCGATAAAATCCGCGCGTGAGTTAAATCTTCCTTCTCGGCCCTGACCCAGATAAAAACATCATTTCTCGAAGGAATCATTGAAAATAGGAGATTGAGGGCAGAGCCGCGCGAATGATGGATCGTTAGCTCGATGCCCATCATCGTGTAACATTACAGCGGAGGTACCATTGGCCGCAAATACATCCACCCCCGTAAGAATTGGCTCAATTACGAGTAATCGCGTGGTCGCCTGTACGCGTGTGTTTGATTCATAAAGTACCGGTAATTGCGGCACAGACGTCGGTCAGGATAACCTGGAGGATCACGTGAAATTTCCGTGGTAACCGGCATTCCCCTCCCCCCTTCGCGTATATCGGAGAACGAAGGCGAACTAAGTCGTTAGAATCTTGGCGAAACGGCATGGAAAATGAACGAAATCGAACTATGAGAAAAGTTAAAAGATTCATTTCAATTTCACAAAGCTTGTTGCACGATTTTATTATGCAGAACGTATCAATAATAGTCATTTCGTTAAATCAATAATTCTATGAATAAGTAATGATGCAATTGCAGTTTTAAAATCGTTCTGTCGCTTTGCGAAATTGTATGTATTAATGAATGAAACCGGAGAGATCCACATATATTATTAATAAACTGTAAATTTCTGGGCTTAATGATCCAATTAATATTAATGGTTACCTAATCGCGTTGCCATGTACGAGATTATTGCACGCGCATGCGGTTATTACATGTGAGATTATTACATGCACTGTTGTATAAATAATTACAGTCTGCCGATATGAAAACGGCTAAAAAAAAAAGATTTACAATTGCGTAGGGTGCTGGAAATTAATTTCGATTAGGTACACAAGGGTGTAGGTTGGGAGAAGGGCCGGACCGATCGGCAGACGGTACATCGACCTCGATGCGCGATGGAGAAATGTCTGGTCCACTATACTCACCATCCAAGGTTCTTCCACTTCCGCTCGTCGGTGACCTCGAGGAAGGTCGGCGGATAGCAGACCGCCGGAATCGGCTGCGAAGAGCATGGTAGGGCCAATGCAAACTGGGGTGGCCGGTGAACGCGAGAAGGTGAGCTGCTGCTATGTCTAGACAGCGTTTCCGGTGAGACGATTACCGCGGATGGTGAGGCTGGTGACGGTAGCGCGACCGGCAGTCCTGGCCAACTGTATAGACCGTGTCTATTATTCATCTTGTATCTATTAAAGAGTGTCTCGTTATTTCTTCTTCATTCAGATTTCTGCGAAATTGACGTCTCTTAAGATTCGCGTCCATATTTCACGTATTTCTTTATTAAGAAGAAGATATTTTACACTAAATGATTTATGTTTACAACGCGAGAAGTATATAATGGAAAATATTCCTATTAGGAATCTTCTTCGTGGATTTACAAATTGTTTTGCGAGTTGCTTCACTCGTGCAGCTTTTGCTCGACAATTATTGCTTTCAAAATATAAGTAGAGAATATATAAATAAAAGTAATAACTGTATCAAACTGAATTGAGAAAGATCAACAAAATATTTAGTACTAATTACGATACGATTACAGAATACGAATATATGTTTTAAAGAGAGATATAAATTTAAGGTGTACAATTTATTTTGTGCAACAAGCATATTTTGCAACTTAAATAAAATAGATAAATTTATTTGTTTCAAGTATAACACTTATATACCATATGTGAAACGTCTTAATTTTAATTTTTCATACGTTTTATGTAATGGAAATTGCAATTTCGCGATCACGCCTTACCCACCGACTGCCATTAGCAATTTTAATTAATTAATTACTCGCTCAATAAGCTCCATATACATATGTACGTCTCAATTATTTTTTTTTTATGATAGAGGCTTTATTCTTGCGGCCGCTGAATTCATTTATTATAACTAATTCTATGTTCACATTTTCACATTGCGATCATATTTTATTCTTTTTTAATTAGCCGCGTCGGTAGTTAATTAACTCATATTCGCTGCTAGCGATATTACGGTTTTGACAAAGACATAAGTATGAAAAAAAGAAATAGATATAAGTAAAACAAGACAGCGACATATAAGTGCATATGCACTTCGTGGTTTTTATATAAACCCACGCGCCCGCCTGATTTAAGGTCAACGCGGTGCCATAATGTTTGACACATCACATTGACACTGGCTGCAGGAAGAGACCGACTAGTGCTGATGGCTTTGTGAGTATCATTAGATGACGTAGCGTTGACTTTCTAACACGAGTCATTTATCTAATAATAGTCGTAGCCGATCTATTTAATCTGACACGTGATAAAACGTGCTTTTCCCCCTTTTGCACGCGCGTGCATTTTCTATTTTAAGAATATGGAAAAATTTGTACAAATAATTAAACATTCGTTTGAAGTAACACTCAGTATATTTATCAAATCGACATAAAAAAAAGTTGCTAATAATTTTTTTTATAAAAATTTTCGTTAACTAATTAATTAACAAAAGGGACGCATTATGTCACAAATATTCTAGCCGAGTATTGTCAGTGCAAAAGTATGATTTTCTCTTGCGTTTTTAAATTTCGTATTTTTTCTCTCTCATGCTAACGTCAGCCATGAATTTCATCAAATTTTAATCTTTAAAAGAGGTCTACGAACCAAGATTTGTTTATCGTCGTCATTTTAGTTTATCTCATAAAAATTGTGTGCTTTAACGCTTCCGATCTTTCGCGGAATTCAGCGTTGCTCCGCATATTTTAGGAGATAAACGAGATGAACGGCATACCGTTGGCCTAGCCCCGATACGTCGGCAGTTGAAAAGAGTAAGAAAAAGATCCTCGGTGTTGTGCGAGATGCACGCAGAACGGCGTAAAAATATTTCGCACAGCAATGTGGCTTCGGCCGTGATACGAAGGCAGCGATAGGAGGACAGAGAAGCTCGTCTCTCGTGCCTCCGAGCTTTTTGAAATAATCACGTAGCGTTGTGAAGCGTTGGAGCGAGAGAGGGTGTCGTTGGCCGAGGGAAAAACGGATAGGGCAAGAGAGGGCACTGAGAGGGTTGATTCAGTGGTCGAGTGCCGTCCCTCGTCGCGAAGGGCTTGAGAACCCGGCGCATCACCCTTTGGTGGAGATCTCCCCCGCCCTTACGCTACCTTCCACCCATCGACGTCCCTCGCGGCATTCCGTCCCTCAGCATCTTTTTCCCTTTTTTTCGTAACTTTTCTCTCGGCCGGATTTATTACATCATTAAAATTCTTTTCAGCAGACTTTGACACGACGTTGACCTGGTTCTTTTGCAATTTTAATTTGCTTAGAGAGAACGGTGAAGTTCGGCGCGCGTGAATTGATCGATGTCCCATGCAACTCAATGTCATTTATTTTTATTAAATTTACATTTAATTTTAATATCTATAGAGTTTAAAATGGAGGAGAGTAAACAAATAATTATAATGTATTCGTTATTTTCACAAAAAATTTTTAAAGCCATTATTTGTTAAAGATCTCGTAATTTCACGTTCGCAAAAAAAAAAAAAACACGTATCTTTCGTCTGGGAATATTCTCATGGCGGCAAATTGCAATTTTTCACACGTTGTCGCATACATGATCTGTCGCTTCTCGGCGCGATTTTTCGAGAAATTCTTCGCGTTCTGCAAAGGCGTCGCTGGCATTTCATTTGAATTCAATTGCCGCGCAGCCATTGTCAAAGTACATCTCTTATTCAGAAACTCGGGGACGCCTCGCGCAGTCCCTTTGAACTTTTTGTGCCTGGGAAATTCCAACTCGTCGGGTTCTCTCTCTTTTCCATCATTTTCCGCATATTACGACGGGAATTACGCTTCCGAGATTTCTGCCGGCGAAGAACATCGATTCCATCGCTTGTCATTTCGTTGTCCGTCATCTGATATCCATCGCATATCTTTTAACATTATTTCCCTCCTATTTTCCAATTTATCCTCTGCACCATGGCTAATTTTTCATGCAAGAACTCTCCGTATTTTTCAGTATAAAATAAAAAATATACTCGACTTCTTCTCACAATGTAATTTCTATTTCAAAACGATTAGTGTTCAATTACAAATTATAAATATTAATAAATATTAATAAAAATTAATATAAATATGTTAATGCACATATGGATAAAATTTTGGAGAAACACTTTTGTACTCTTAGATGCAACAGATATCGAGCGTAATGCGGCGAAATCGTGATACCTGAGTGATGTCTCTTTGATGAGCATACCCGTGACCTTGACTCGCGCTTTTCTCGATCGTCTCGGTGGTACGTTGGCCCTCATGAGTGGCCCTCACCAACGGATGACACTATCACGGCCCTCCGGCTCGTGACACGGTATACTCACGGACCCCGCATCACAAACTGAGGCCCTAACCGGGGCAAACCGGCTCCCTGACCATTGTATCTATCGATCCTTCTCTCTACGTATATCATTTCTCTCTGTCCCTGCCTGGATATGCGACCGTTTGATAGCGTGCTCGTTAGCGGTGTATCAAATTTGCAGCGGCGTAACATGCCGTTACATCGCCAGCGCGCCAGCTGATCGGTTTGCCTCGGTTACGTGTCGGGAATTCGAAAAGAGAAAGGGTTCGACGGAAAAACAAAGATCAACAGGAGAATTCGGGGAGAAAAAGAAAAGAAAAATAACAAGTAATGGATGCATTAGATAGTAGGAATTACGAATATATTGTATTGGATGGCGATTAGCTATTTAGTACAATCAAAAACAAGACTATATTTATATCTAAAACAAGAATCTATAAGTAAAAAAGATAAGTTAAGAAAATTAAGGAAATTTCTTTATATATGCAACTTTATTGTTGAAAAAATTAAATTAAAAAAATTAGATAATAGTATATCGTAATTCTTCCTAAATAAATTGTTCCTCTGCTTTAAGAGATTTTTTCTAGCAAAGTGTATAGTAAATGTCGCATCTAAGATACGTGAAAGTACCGTACTCTAATATTCACACGTTTCGACTTTTATTCCGTCTGCCTCTTGAGATCGGCGGCCCTCGTATATTTACTGGAAAATATCTGACGGCACTTCCCCGTCCTCTACCGCGTCTACCATTTTCCCATCAAGACGACAAATTTGACGCGAGAGAGAGAGAG
>NW_012026774.1:1434521-1484711 GCF_000956235.1 Wasmannia auropunctata
TTGATATGACCGGAAAGTTT
This sequence comes from Wasmannia auropunctata, assembly GCF_000956235.1. NCBI lineage: Eukaryota > Metazoa > Arthropoda > Insecta > Hymenoptera > Formicidae > Wasmannia > Wasmannia auropunctata. The sequence goes on from NW_012026774.1 coordinate 1,434,542, forward strand.
TTATCCCTGTCCTTCCCGAAATGAGACGTGCATGATTACATTTTTGACACTACTGAAATAACTTCAATACGGTGTCTCTCAATTCTAAGAACGCTAAATTTTTTTACCTCTTTAAATTTACCTCTTTTTATTTTCCATTAATCTTATCATGTTTTTGGTCGGTACACACACATATATATATATATATATATATATATATATATATATATAGTATGCTTAGAAATTTGTTTTCAAAAGATACATATATCACGATGTAAATTTCTCCCGCGGTCGAAATGCGAAATGTCGTCTTGAGTACATCTCTACGTTGATTGAATCTGCATGTAAATCGACGGAATAAGCTGCTTTTCTGATAGATTGGAGAAGAGGATTCGGAGAGTTCCGACACGCGATGCAGACTTGGGGAAGGGGGAAGGGTGGTTAGAGAAGGCCTCCGAAGGTCGAACCGGAAGCGAGAGGGAAGACACGGACGGAGATCGAGCGTAAGCCATAACCGAGTGACAGGTCAATATTAACTCTGACGCCGATGGTCGTCCCGCGTGCACGCGAATTCACGTTCGATATCCGGCGGAAGTAATCGAGTTCCGCGGATGGACCGAATACGCGCGCAAACCAGACGCTCCCGTATGCCGGAATTCGAGAGGGACTTGGCATTCGGTCCGGTAAATCGGTTCTATTGGAGACACCGCGACGAACGACGCGTAAAAGCCAAAGCGCGAACAAAAGCCGTCGCATTACTGTACGAAATTCGTATCGGAAGCTGCACGCATTTCCTTTCAATTAAACCAACTTTCAACAATGACCAGATGATAGGCAAATGGGATTCTCGTTTATTTGAAATTATGTATATGAATAATGGTTTTAGATTGCTCGCGAAAATATTATATACAGATATAATAATATTATAAAGTATAAAGCACTCGCATAAATTAATGTAAACGTTCTATACCTAACGAAAAATAAATTTAAAAAATATTTATTTTTATAACAATTTTAATATTTTGTTAACGGCCTCCAAGGCTGTTATTACTACTTTTTCCAAGAAAATCCAATAAATTGAGGATGCTTTATACTCATGGCCAAGTAATAATATTATATTAATAGATATATTTAAACAATATTATGCTTGTTGCATCAGCTGTATAGTAATTGTGAATAAAAGAACTGGCGTTAAGACAGTTCCTCGCGTTCAACGGAAGTTGTCGAAAAGAATTCACGTTGAACGGATGTGGGATTGATGGTGCGGAGGAAATCGGCATGTCGCTACGAAATCGCCGAGGAATTTTTCACGATCAAGTTTAATTGCCGGCGGTGTACGGAGTACAGGGTCGTATACTGGGAACCGAGGGAAATGCGCGTTAATCGCAGACGGTGATTAATGCTGCCCGCTGGGACCGCCGGGCGTTGGTCACTCCAATGAAGAGACGTGGAGAAACGCCGGCTCTTTAGGGGAGGCTATAATTTACGTTGCGGTGGTGCATACAAAGCGGTAACAATCGATACAAAGCGGTCGAATCAACGTCGAAATTCTTGTTTCTTAACAGTCTCGCGTCTGAACGCGGAATATTAATATAATTTTTTCGCTTTTCAATTCTAAATCGATCAATTATATATAAAATTAAAAATTTGCAATTAAAAATTTACGCTTAAAAAACAAAGATTATTTATTCTGCTCCGTAAATGCTGCTCATTCGTTCTGTTTATTCACTGCCAGGTTGTTTAGTTATCTCGCGAGACGCGTCGCGCGTGGATTGTTAACTATCGTGAAAATTAGCGACGAGGGAAAGCGAGCGAGATATGTCTCGAGTGGCGTACGTACGTTGTGGGATGGGTGGTACCCAAGGGGAAAAGGCACTTTCCGTTATACTCACTCCTGCATGATCGTTGCGGTCGACGGTTTGTCGATTTCCGTGCTAATCGTGCCACCGTCTGGCGTTCGAAGCGCGGCTTCCAACGCGGCCGCCTCCTCTTCCTCCCTTAATTCTTCCGAGGCCTCCTCGGGGATCGTCGTAATGTCCTCGATTGGCGGCAAGTCGTTCCCGTTCTCCTCCAGATGATTCTCCAGCATGGGATCGGAATTATTGTCGCCGGGCCGCGTCACTTCCTCGATATCGGAATCGATACCCTGTGGAATAAAATCAAGAGATACGTTACAGTAATTGGTGTTGCTATGCCGATTTTATATAATTTTAAATCCTTAAGGATCGTTTCATTTTTAGCAAAATAATTTTTAGAATATCGAAATGTTTCCCCCGTATATAAGTTACATAATCAATATCTTAGAAAAATTAATTAAGTAAATGTAATATCGATAAATCAATAGCAATAAGAAAGCGCTGCGTTCGCCAAATGTGACGTGAATGACACGGAGTAAATATTTAACAGAGTCTTTAATCGAATAGCATACATGATTTATCCGTTTCCACAGCCAATTTTACAATTGTCCTACTTTAAAGGATATTCACGAGGATATTGAATTTGTTTTTCGGGGCATGTGACTTTACTGATGCAGTAGTTCAGTTATATATTGACACATCGCTGCGCATTAATCCGTTTTCAGAAGGGTCAAATGCGGATGCTGAGAATATCACGCTCGAGTACTTAATAGAAATTTATCAAACTCTGACACTCGTGTTCCAAAAATTATCTTGTGTCGCTCTATATTAATCAACGAAAGTGTAAACAGTAATTATTGAATTTTCGTACGTATATACGGATAAATCTCATTTATAATAATTTTATGTGAAAATAAAATTTTGTGGTTCTACAAAGTAATCAACGCGGATTTTAAAAAAATACTTTAAAGGGTAAAAAATCTGTGAATTTAGTTAGTTGCCCTTTTCGTAATAATCCGCTGTAAGTGAAATGGTGGCGAGTCAAGAAACTCGCAGCCTCATAATTCGCGCGCGCCGCCACGCCATCCGAAATCTTTCCAGATAATTACCCTTGGCTCAGATTCAAGACAGATGATTTTTAATCTACAAGATGCCTCATTTTCCTTCCTCCCCCCTCCCCGCCCCGCGTACCTGTGCGAAGTCCATGTAGAAGGAGTCTCTGGAGTCGGAGCTGCCCTGGCGTAGCCGGAGGCTGAGATCCGGCGAGCTCTCGCCCATCTTCCTTATCTCCTTATCTCCCTCTCGCTTTTTCACTTCCCCTCGGGCTCAACCGCACCTCTCCCACTCGGTGAGAGTCTCCGGACTCTCCCTCGCGCCTCTTCTCGCTCCTTTCGTCCCTTCCCCCCCTTTCGCGCGCGGCGAATCCCCTCGTCTTTGTCTTCGACACGAGCTCCTCGCTCCTCTACGGACGGGGAATTCTAAAGAGGGTAGGCCCTTGCGCACACAATCCACCGGGTTTGCAGCCTGAAAGAATTGGCCCTTGAGAGACAGATCGTCCCCAACGTCATACTGCGCCTCCTCCACCGCTGCCTCTCGCGCGAGAGAGGAAGCGAGAGGGGCTGTTCTCGACCGCGCGATGCGAAAATATTCTCGTGAAAAGAGTCGGTGAACACGCGCGTGGCCCTCGTCCCAACAACAAGCCCGGATATCAAAGGCGCTCTCCTTTACCCCTTTGCAAAAGAGACGATCGCGCCGAGCACACGCCGGGAAGGCGTATGATTTTCATTTCGACGCTTATCTCGGTTATTAGTCGTCGATGAATTCGGGGGTAGTTGATGAGAATTGCTCTTTAAGACCCTCCGCTCAAGCGTGCATATATCACTATGAAGCTGATTTTGCCTCAAGGATTGTCATGTGACATGTGAATAAATTGGTCGTAATTAAAAACATGAAGTTTATAACATTTTTTGGTTTTATCTGCATTCTTCAGCTTTTTCTTAGCGTTATCTTTGTTTTGAGGCAAAATTATTTATTCTTTTCAGTAATTATATTATCTTTCATATAATAAAAATTATTTTTGATCTCTCAGTAAAAGTAATATAAAGTATTACGATGTAGCTTCATAATTCTATATATACTTATCGCGTGTTTTAAGTAAAGAAACTTCGTCGGACTGCTGCCGGGCAATCTCGGGAGCGGACCTCGATGCCCTTAATTACGTAAGGTGCAGGGACGTACTTCGTAGGAAACTAATTACGTCAGATTGGAAATTAAATCTGGCTCTCTTCGAGTTAATTATCCCGTTCGCAGCGCGCTGATAATTTCAATTGAAACTGTGAAACATTATGGATCACGACGGTTTCCCAGCGGTCACAGAATTGATATAACTAGAGTTTCTGTGTACATTGCGTATACGATACTTTATTAACTTAAAAGACACGAAGTGAAGCCTTGTAGATTTTATCGGCAAAGTTTAATTAAAATTCATTGACGCGAGTACAGCATGCAAAACGTATATCGCAGTTACTGTTTATCTTGCGAGAAGCGGACTTATGTGCTTAGGCGCTTAGTCATGTTGTTTCTAAGTCTTATAGGCAAGCTCGCTGTACGCCGGAGTTGTTGTTACCTGCAAGTAACAAGATATTCCGCTAAGACGCTACTGCGTGCGCGGGGAATGCATAATTACTCCCTCGCGAAAGTTTACCGTCGAGCCTTCGGCGATTACAGCCCCCGAAACTCGAGCCGCGCTTCGCACGTAATCCTACACCATTGTCAAACGTCGCGCTTTCGTATTTCGACAGCGAGGAAATTGAAGAATGCCAGGGGCTCGCTTTTATACACGCATTTATCGCGACGGCATTTACTAATTGAATATTGACAAGGATACGATCACGCGAAATGTAAATGACGATTGAGTTACAGCTAAATTAATACATTCGTACCGCTGACGTAGTATTACGTAGTATGACGTAGTATTCTTTCTATAAACTATAGGTTGCCGTTGACGTAGTTCTATATATTTTTAAAATCTATAGCTGGTTATTGATGTATGTTTCTTTAAGTTCAAATTAATCAAAATGAGTTTTAATAAAATTAGCTTTAACCTGAAAATCAAATGAAAAGGCAATTGCTTTAAAAAATATCGTATAAAACAGAAATATTAAATTGTATTTTTACGTAAACTGTATAGTTATTTTTTTTAGGTAAAAATGTTTAATTAAAAAGGTTAAAAATATTTAATTAATTTTTTATATTATACAAAATTAAAAATTTGTATACATTTTAAAAGTTTTTTAAATTTTAATACTCTGAGTTTTATAATTTGATATTTCCTCTGTTTGAATTTGTGACAGATAAATGTTTTAAACTTCAAACAAACAAGTATAAACACGAGATTTTAAAACAAATTTTATAGTTTTTATTTTGCTTATAATGACAGATTCTGCGGCAATCAACTGTAGACTTAAGTTTATTTTTATCCTGCTTTCAGTTTTAGAAAAATAAAAAAATTACCAGGCGCGAAGGTGTTAAAAGATACCTGCTGAAATCATATCAAGCAACTCGGTTTATTCGCTTATTCGCTGCGAAGAAAGCCAGTGTTCTTGTACATTCGGAGGACATTTGTCGTCCTACGAGTGATTCAGACCAGAGCCAGTAAAACGCTTCCTTGCCAGGACCTTGCGGGGGTCTCTAACGTCTATGAACATTCTTCCCGCTCGTCCCTAACGCCCGAGGACGGACCCTTCCGTACGTCGAACGTTTTATGGCCGGTATACGTGGCATCGAATATTTCTCCATCAAAACGACTCCCCCGCGCGCATTAGGGAAACACTGGGCACAGCAGAAATAAAACCTAGGGTCAGACGCCTACGTTTCGGATCGACCGCAGTAACACAGATAGTTTTGCGGCATACAGAATAATATCTATTATGAATTATCGTTCAGGGATGACATATAATCACTTTTTCATATTGTTCTTGAATATTATAATAATTAAAATTTTCATCTCTTCCGTTTAAGAGATTCACCTTCTAACGCTTCACGTTATTTATTGTATAGATTTGTTTGTTGAATAAAAAATAAATAGACTGTCAATGAATACTCTGAATTTTAATAAATAACTGGATAAATTAACGGAACTAAATAACTTATTGGAGCTTTCATATTTAGATAGAATAATTCACAGGCGTCGCAATATAAGCAAGACGTAAAGGAGGGACTGTAACTACATCGGTATGGTAATGCGGAAGGATTATACGTTTACTAGAATCGATACGAAGATTCTATATCTAGCAGTGTTAAATATTATCGCTGTATTCTCTGGTACAGTTGTTGTTTTCCCAGAATTCCGCAGCAACGATTTTCCGTTGCTCCCGTCGCGTGCGGCGAAAGGTAGCGTATTTTCCACTCCAACGTTCATGCCGCGTAGCAGTTCATTGCCTTTTTGCGCCGGCGATGTCGCGCTCGCGATGTTTTATCTAAACTATACGTCTCTCGTCGCTAGATGCACGCAATAAAGCACGCAACGGGATGAAAAATAAATGTCGGCAAATGATAGGCCGAGAGCTATCGGACTGCATCGGAACGTAGAAAAATGTAGCTACTTAATATTAGCATGATATTTATAAAAATCGATGAGCACATCTCATTATTTACGAGAAATATTCCAAAATTAAAATCTTATTAGGTAGATACAGTAAAATTTTAATGAATTTAAATAAATAATGAAGCTTTATTATTTACTAGTTCCGAAGATTACTTTTCGGGAAGGGCCTTCCATTTTGAATTATTTATCTCAAATACGAGAACTATTTGTGTGAGGTCTTTATAGATTTTCTCTACAAGTAAAAACCGATCCAAAAATATTTCTGCAAATTTCGGCCATCTAGGTATTTCAAGAATAGTCTCCAATCGATCTTACGATATTTCTTTAGAATTTCGTGCAAAATATCGGATAAATATAACGGATAAATTTAACTACGTGTAAATGATGATATAATCCATCCCGTGGTTCAACGTGGCGCATGTCGATTTCGAGCCGCAGAAATCGAATTACGAAACGCTCGCGTTTATCTAACGCAAAGCGAGAATTCGTTAACGCGCGTTTATAACAGCTTTTCCCTCCAATGCCGAATGCCGCGACCTCGGCGCGTCTCGCGCGTCTCGCACGAAGGGAGCCGGCGAAAGGGAAAGAAACGCACTTACGGGGGGAGCTCAAGGCATTCGTCGCCTTCCGGCGTTCATCTTCCCAGCACCCTTCGTCGTTGTTCTCCCGGGGGCGACGCATCCTCCCTCTCGCATCACGCAGTGCCCGCGGTGCAGCAGTTCCACAGTTTTCACTTTCATTCGGCGTCCTCCTCTCGCGCCAGACTCCGGCCGCGGATCCCGTCATCTGCCGTCCTCCGCCTCCATCGGGGTCCACCGCGAATCCATATCCCGGTAATCGGTGCCTAACGCCGCCGCTGCCGCTGCCGCACCACCCACAGGTTGTAAACACACGCACCAACGCGTTTCTCACGCATACGCGTATATACTTTTGAGCGGCTCGCCTCTCGGGGTGCGTATCGGGTCGCGCGTTTTCGCGCGAGCTTTTTACACCGCTACCCTTTTTGCCATCCGAAGGGATAGACGCAACAAACAAAAAAAAAACGCGCGCTTCTCGATTAAACTTCCTGTTTATTTTTCTCCCTTTTCTCGTTACCGGCCTGTCGACGGATTCGTTTCTTTTTTTTTTTTTACGAAAGGGATCGTAAAACTTGGTGAACGGGAAGAAGGGAGGACGGGACGATATAAAAAAGGGAGGACCGTTTTTTCCCAAAATCTCGGAGTTTGGGTTCAGAGCACGATCAATCGTGACGCGTGTATACGAGGCACGGAGACACTTCGGCACCTCCCGAAGGGCGCGCCGCGCGAGACATCGATATCCTGCGAGAGCCGCCGGGCTGCTGCGATGGCCCGGGCTTCGCGATGGGAGAGCGCCCGCGCCACGACGCCGCCACCCGTCGCACGCCGCTGCGCCGAACGACGTCGTTGCATCGCGGCGCACGCTCCGTAGCGAGAGGATGGACCCCCTCGGATGAATAACGAGATCCGAATGACGGTCCGCCGATACCGCGTCGATTTTCCGAAGACGAAATCAGAGCAAATTAATTTTTTTTGATCTGTTCTTTTCTTTTTTTTGCTTAATTTTCTCTACATAAATATATTTCTAATGTTTCTTCCGATTAAAATCAAGAATAATTGAAAATATTATGACCGACAATTATATTTTATTTTATATAGTTTGAAATACAATATATTTGCTTTACAATGAAACTGGGCAAGTTGTAAAAACATGTAGGAGTTGAACAAGAAAACATTTTTATTTTTGCCTTTTCATAAAATAAGATATAATATGATGCATATTTTGGTGTAAAAAATAAAATGTGTTATATATATATATATGCCTTGTCAAAGAATATAAATTGTGTTCCGAGTTTTTTAAAATAACGATAACGTAAGCATTATAAGGACAAATATTGCAGATGTGTGTATATATACATATATGTTTAGTACAATAGTCTTATCGTATTATTTAAACTAAGATATAATAAATTTGTAAATAATGTCGCGGATCTAACGGTTTTTATCAGTCTCATACACTAGATTTTTGCGCATTTTTCCTCCATCCGTATTTATTCACTCGGTTGATCACTGTATTATACATACATATATATGCATTAATTTCCCACACATTTTTGCCAAGCCAAGCCTCCGCATGTTATAGAAACAATCACGTATATTACAACCTGTAACAGGAAAAAAATGAATAATTCCATAAATTGCAATAGAAATTAGAAAGATCCGAATATTGATTGCAATATTAGACTTACAATTAAAATTGCGCCGACAATAACATAGATTTTGACATTCTTCCAAAATAAGGAGCGTGCTAGGTTTCTACTTGTCTTCCTGAACGTCACAGACTAGAATAAAAAATCAAATTTTACTATAATATTCAATTCGATTAACAGTATTAATAGCGAGCACACTTTTACATACATTGGCAGACAAATTTTCCGTTTTGTTTACAAGCAGTTCCAACCGTTCGCCACGCATCGCTATATTGTCAATATTTTTTACCATAATATCCTTAAGCTCATCTAATTCGCCATGAACCTGCGATAATCTATCAAGATCTTTGGATTCGCTATAATGCTTCTAAAGAGGGAAAACATAGAGTTGCGGTGAGACACTGATTTGAAAACAATGTTTCATGTTACATAATAAATTGTGACAGTACCATTTCATTGGCCAAAACATGGCCGAATTCTGTGTTCATGGCATAAGCTACGGCAGTTTGAGCACCTGGTCCATAAACAGCCAAGAATCTTCTCTTAATTTCATTGAGATACAAAAATGCCCTGGATCTTTGAAAATCCTGGAACAAAATTTTACATTATATATCTTTAATAGATTTAATACACTATTTTTAATATAGCTTAATATCTGTTGCAATGCATCTAATACATACATCGTCGGTAATGCACATGTAAATAAGGCGATCCTCGCAGATGTAGTGAAAGAGATAAGGCCCTTGCGAGTATGTGAGTTTGTCATTGTCCGGTGGTATTTTTGCCAAGATTTTCGCTGTGACCTCTTCAAAATTTCCGACGCATGCAGCATGTTTTGCCAATATGACAGTCCCGCGGGCCACGACACTGTATAAAATGGGCATACTGATATCTGTAACAAAGCAGCATATATTTAATTAAACAAGATAAACGAAATAATCAAAGATATTTTTAACTGACAGCTCAATTTTTCTTTAACTGTGGACCAACGCGTTAAATGATAATATTATTTTCCCAGTGGGATTTGCTTATCATATCGCAACTGAAAATAACAGACGGCAACGTGGCTACACGCAACAAACATCTGATCTGCTTTTAAGTATGCAAGAAACGCTCGTTAAAGGTATCGATAATAACACAAATTAGCTGTGACGTACGAGCAGTAATTTCTGCATCAATACTCAGTAATTCATGCATTCTCAATTTTAACCTTTAATCCATAAAATCATGAAATTGAAGCTTCCGAAATTCTTTTAACAGTCTGGATTTCAAAATTTGAACGCGAGGATACAACTAGAATTTTTTGAGGGAGAGATGGATCATCGGTGATCCAGTGTGTTTGACCTACCTTGATACAAAAACAAAGTATATTTAATTGAAGGAACAGCTGCGCACTTTTCTGTTTACGCCTTCGACGACGTAGCACCGATATGTCGCGCGAGTTTCCGTCTATCCAGGAGCTATAATCAATCAATCGGTTTGTCGATTCTCTCCGGAAACCTCGGCGAAAACACACCGAACACTCTTTTCGCGATTGTAAAATAATCACATCTCCATGAAATCATCGATGAGCGAGTATAGGCTCACTGGAATGGATGACAGTTCATTGGTGGCAGCGTGGTGGGGCACCTGACGCCTGCGATCTGACCGGCCTGATGTTCGTTCTGGTTTTATCTGCGCATATTGCAAGCCGCGAAATTTGAAGTGACAACGCGTTGAGAAAAGATCATCAATTCTAGGCAATATCAATATTATCGATTATATAAATATATAAATGATAAAGGATATAATTTTTATTTTATTTTAAATAGACCTAAATAATTAGCTTTTTATATATTATCATACTGCCATAAAAGTAGTACATTATTTTCTACAATTATCACTCGTATGAATAATCAAATCCGAATAATAGCGATAAAATTGCAATTTTAAATTAAAATTGAATATTATCGAGTTCTAAATACATGTTTTTGAAATAAATTATAAAATTATTATGTTATAAGCTAACTATTTAAATATTAACTGTCGCGCAAACTTTTATAAAATCAATGGTTTTTAATAGTATTTTTTGTTGGGGATATCATTGGTCGTATCTCTTTCTCTCAATGATAATCTAATTTTAACTATTATATATAATACATTGTACGTACAAAACTCAAGAAAATCTAATTATAATGATATAAGAATTATTAAATTAAATTGAAAAATTTTGCATTTTATATTTCTTTTTGTGAAACAGATCTGAAATTTTTGATATATTGTATAATAGCTTTTCTTTACTCCAATGCTTTTTTCTGTACTTTGTTGAAATGTCACTTTGGAAAATTATTTCCTTTAGAGAAAGAATAAGTTGAAAACAATTCTATATGAAAGCTGTATGATTATATAAATTAAGAATGAGCAAAATTTTAATTAATGATCAATAATTAATTCAGCAGAATTTCTTACTGCAAAATTTCTAACTGTATAATTTGTTGTCTCTAATCTAATCTAATATAATATAATTAAAAAACCTTGTTATTAAACATAAAACATAATAAATTATTCTATCCATATTAATAAACAATATATTATATATATATATTATATATATTATATATTATATATTATTATATATATTGCTTGATAAATTAATGAATGATTAAGTTAATCGGAGTTTGATCGGAATCGCCCTTGTCGCATTTAAAAAATTCGGAGCGACTGGCCGGAGTAGATCGGCGCATGTGCTACCCACGCCTGTAGAAAGCGGCGTTCCAATTCTGGACGACGACGACGGTCTTTGCACACCACATCGATGCCCTCTGCTTCGCATATGTCGACGCGCCGGCGACTACTCCGACGGCTGTGTGACTATAATGGTGGAAGGATATAGCAGAACGTAACGCGAAGATAGATAACGGTGTTCACGTCGTGGAGAAGGAGATGCTTGTGATGTGCACGTGAATCAGTGCCGCGAAAGCTGCCAAGAGACGAGGTTTGACGAGGCCGACTGATCCATCCTATCCCTCGGGACGGTCCCGAGGAATCCGTGAAGATCCTTGTTGAGAACTGTTCCTGAGATCACATCTTGTCTGCATAGTTCATCGTGATTTTGCCGATTTTGACAGTGATTATGGGTAAATATGCACTTGTCATTTGATAATTGCCGCGACTATTTTTGTGACCTTCAAACTAATATAGGATATTCTTTTTGGTTGATTTTCTTTTCGAGAGGAATAAGCGTGCCGGTTGAATTGGAATTGAGAACAGGTCAATGTACGCGAGATTGATAAAGAGTCAAAGAAAATGAAAGAAATTAACTAAAAAAGAAAACGAAAATTGATATGAAGCGGATGCAGATGGAAATACGACGAAAAAATCCAAAAGGCAAAAGACACAGAATTATTTCGATTTATATGTATTTCAGATTCATTTTTTTAACCCGAAAAATACAAATTAAATAGATTAATAATAGTATGAATTATTACCAGGTCTAATGTGTAAAAAGATGTTAATGGAAAATGTTCAAATATGCGTAGATTTAAGAAATTATATATAGCAAGTGTGATGTAATGCATGATGAAGGAGAAAAAGCGAGAGATAAATTATAGTATGCAGTATGAGATAAGGAGCTTGGATACCATTTTTTTGATATATGATGCTGATAACGAGAGTGGATTATTACAAATATGTCGTAAATCAAATTCAATTCAATTAGAAGAGCGCAAAGAATGAGAAATTCAGATATTCGTGTATAATCTTTATTTCAAACAAAGCAAAATACTCGTACATTTTTTTTACTTATCTTTAGCATGCTATTAAATAAAATTAATTGTCTTAATGCAGTGTGTGTACGATATAGAAAATATTTTTATATTTGAATGATAGTTCAGTTTGTTTTTTATATCACATCTTGGAGCGTTATTTAGAAATGATACGAGTTATAATAATTTGTAATATAAGATAAGAAATATGTTTATTCATACACGTAATTTTCCCATTATTACACACGTTTATTTATCGATGAGATATTTAATAAAACTAGTATGAATATACAGCTAACATTCCGGAAAGGCGTAAGAGTGGAAAGATATATATAACTCGGGGAATGACTACATGGAATCCGACGTTTCGCACGGTACATTTACTATGAAAGACAGATATCTTCGTGCTTGTCAATCTTAATCCTCTTACGATCGATAGCTGTACTTCGTCATTAAGTATTACTATGAAACAAATAACGTTTGACAAACACGCGATTTCTTATTAGCAATTATAATAAAAACTATAATTTATCACAAGTTATTGCTTATATCGATAATAATTTATCGTGCAATTAGCTTAATAGAAATTTGTCATTACAATATTATTTCATTCATTCATACTATTATCGTCAATAATCCGTAAATTTAATTTAATTTAATCTTTTTAAGTCGAGACGAAGCGATCAAGTTAGTTATGCTCGAAACGTTAAAGGGACAACTTCGCTTCGAGCACAAGTTTCCCTCGTGCTCGAATAATGCCTGTTTCTTGCAGTATTGATTCTGAGAAGGGTGCGTGGTCCCCTAGAAGCCTACAATGGGGGATTTCTCCCCTTTTAGTAGGAGAGAAAAATATGTTTCCGAATAAAGGGATCGAATAAAGTTACGTGCTTGTCGTTCTGTTTATAGCCAAAAACATGTAAGCAAAAGTTGACACAAAATTATATTGTAGTTATCAAGAATTTAAAGTAACGATCGATTCGACCTCGGTAAAATGCAAACTTCTTCCATCTTTTGTCAACAGATAGTAGTCGGGAATAAAAAATACATAATTTTACAAGCATATACGACGGCATATGTCGTATATTTTGACTGCGATATAAACTTGAAGTTTAAAAATACATACGTTAATTTGCATAACAAATATATGGGCAACCTAAACGAAGATAACTTGTTTTTACTTCTACTTCGCTCCTTTTTTATTCATCGTTCGAGAAGGCCATCGTGACGAATCAACATCTCATTCAGATGAATTAAGTCTGCATTATTTGGACGCACCGGTCATCTCTCTCTTATTGTACTTTTCCATTAAGCATTTCTCTCGATTTTTAGAAAATTGAGTGAAGCTCGTGATAATGAAGATAAAAAAATGTTGTTCCTCTCTTATATCTAGCCGTGTGTTTATGTGTTTACGTGATAAGTTTGAGTTATTTATAAAGTCGATTATCGTTACTCAGCATTTTTTAATCGCTAATCGTTACTGTCTGTCTTGCAGTTGCGATACATTGTGTATTTTATTGAAACGAATATATTTGCACTGAAAGAAATATTTATTCTTCAATTCTTATCTTATTGATACGATAAAGAAATATACATTTGCACGCCCTATATTTTCTATTTATTAGAAAATTTGACTGCATGTGAATATTTTTCTAAGGATCGTATTTTATGATTTGACATGAGTTTTTAAATTTTTAAATCAACGTCAAAATTTACATCGTAAATTTTGCATTGCAAAAATTCATCGTTACATTGATACGATGACATCATTTGAAGTGCAGTGCCGAAACCGAAAGAAACCGAAGAAACAGTAAACTTTTCGTGATTTGCATGCAGAGTGATAATCAACAAGACATTTAGTGGGTCAAATTAACGGATCTCACGGGCAGTCACATACTTACAACTGCAAATGGATTTTACTCTAACAAAAGAACTTATGGTGTAAAAAGGTAAAGATATTGAAAACCTCACACAGACGGAATATTCTATGAACTCTGCATTATACCAGCTCGTTGCGCGTCGTTGAACTTAATTGTATCGCGTACCGGTACGCGTTAACCGGTCTCGCACGTATGCATATCATTACATTAGCGGAAATACGTACTACACAAAAAGAGCGCGAAACAATAAACGTACACCGCATCTCGTATGCCCATCCAACATTTTTGAAATAACAACGTGTCGCATTTTTTTTCTTTAAATATGGAGTTTACGTCATTACATTGTAGTACAATAAGGCACGTGTGCGCATTTATATGGAAACTATATGTTTTGCAATTGAAATTACTTTCGTCGTCTTCCGCCTTCTTCTAGTAACGTTAAGTGCATCGTAATTTAAAACCACTACACATTGCATTACGGTAAACGGCCAGATGACCTCGTTTAGTGCCCATTTCATAAAACGTTTCCGGAACTCATAAAACCGGTTAAGCGTCGTGCGGACCCAATTTTTATCTGCTACGGGAAAGAAATGAGTACGACTTTTTATGTGATCGATCACGTCCATCGTAAGATGTGACCTAAGAAATGAATCAAGTGGTCTCTAGAACAATATCACAGAATCATCTATTATGAAACTGTTGACTGGGCCAATGTCAGATTGATTTAAAGAAGAGCGCTTATATGTTATAAGTACATAAAATCACATGGCTTCTTCTTATATAACTTATGACGTATTAATTTGTATTTTATTTTTTATATGTCTTTTTAGACAGGACGCGACTTACATACGTTACAACTGTCGCTGTGGGCGTCGGCACGGCGGTGTTCTTCATCTGGTGGTGGTGGAATCGAAAACAAAAGCCTCAGCCACCGTCGAAGTGGCGAAAAGTCGGAGAATTGAGCGATTTGATCGTGTACCCGGTCAAATCACTCGGTGCAATTCGCATGACGGAGATGGAATGCACGGCATTGGGACTAAAGTCCGGTTGGTTGAGAGATCGGACATTGCTTGTCATCGATCTCGAGGGACGATTTCTCACTGCCAGGCAGCTGCCCAAAATGATCAATGTAAGAAGCTGCGGAATTAATTTTCTTTGTTATTATACAAGAAAAAGAGAATAGAGAAAATATTTTCCTAAAGAATTATTTTAATACTACATAATTATATTATTTTTATATATAATAATCATCTAACCACTCTCATTGCACTCGTTGTATGTAATTATTAAATATTGCGTTACAAGTTAGAATAGACATGAAAATAAATTAATGAAAGAGCTATCGAGAGAATAGTTTACATATTCTACTGAACGTAGATCGAAGCGGCTGATAGACACGTGCTATAAACACGGTCGCTCAGCCATGTTTTCCTTTCATTGTTACACATTTTACTTGCTCAATTAAAAATGAAGCTGATTGTGGATAATTCCAACTATGTGGAAGCTCTCATCCATGGTCTTCCTCTAACGTTGAAGGTATCGCCTAGTATTTCCGGTTCTGTGCTTACATTTCGCGCTCCGGGCATGATGTCGATGTCGGTGGATCTTGCACAAATTCGCGGCAAGAGTTTTCGAGTTGCTGTGTGGGGTCAAGCGGTACCGGCACGCGATTGTGGTGAGGAGGTTGCCCGTTGGTTGTCACGCTTCATCCTTCAGGAGGATACCGGTCTCAGATTGGTCTATTATCCATTAGATCGATCGGTGAAATCAGTGAGACAGAGAAATCATAAGATCTTTCCTTTAGAAGAAGAGGGAGACTTGGTGAGTACGATAATTTTTAATATAATTACTTTCTTTATTTGTATTCGTTTCATTTTTTATTTTTGAACATCTAAATAACCTTCTGGCCATCGTAATCACATCGGCCTCATAAATGTTTCTAACGGAGAGATCGCTTTTTAACTTTGCGCTTCCGTTATAACAAAGTTGACTTACTTGTCCTTCTTGGATCGTGCATCTGTCACTAACGTTACTGTCAAGTTGATTGTGCAAGAAAAGAAAATTCTTATGGCATTTATATAACATTGAGGAAAGTTATAATACAAGAAATACGATTATAAGTATATTAATCTTGAATTAATCATAAAGAATTATTAATTATTTCATTAACAACATTCTAAATAAAATATAAAAAAAATATCTTAACAGGGAGCCTATCCAGATGAAACGAGCTTCAGTCTGATCAACGAAACGTCAATAGCAGATCTTAATAGCCGACTGGACGAACCGGTCACTCCGCAACAATTTCGCATGAATTTCGTGGTCAAAGGTGCCACTGCTTACGAAGAAGATAAATGGGATTGGATGAAAATCGGGAATGTCATTATGAGAAACGTTAGGCCCTGTACAAGATGTATCATGACTACGATAGATCCAGAGACTGGCACAAAACATTCTAATGCGGAGCCTCTGAAAACTTTGAAAAAGTACATAAAATAAAACTGTATTGTTGTCAAATAATATAATTTATTGCGGTAAACATATATAGCAAAAAGTATATAGCACAGAATATTTTACGCAAGATGTCGAAAAATTTAAATATAACTATAGTATCTCGTGCGAATCTATGAAGTGAGCATGATTTTTGGTTTTTTTATACATAAAAAATATGAAACACTTTTTTTATTTTTATAAGGAACTATAAAAAGTGCTACTGGAACTGTTATTATTTATTTTTTTAATATCAACAGAATGTCATGCTAACTTTATAGGTTCATCTCGTGCCGATAATAATGAGAGATTTTTTTGCACAGTTACAGGCAGGTAACAGATCCACAGATTCGACCTGCAGTTGGCGACAGTCCAGTTATGGGAATTCATCTTGCGCTGCGAGGACCATGCGGGATGGTTCGCTTGGGTGATCCAATTTACGTGGGCATCCCGGAAGAGGAAGCACCGCCTTTGGTTTCACCATCTTAGCTATACCGTTGGGACTCTTGCGAAATTTCGGAACATGAACTCGACACGGATTTGTCGATCGAGGATCAAAACACGTGATAAGCGGAGTCCAGAATCAATAATATTGATACAGATGCTATATACACACAAATGCGTATAATAATATGTAGATAGGAATAAATGATTTAATAGAGAGAGAAAGAGAGCGAGAGGAAGAGAGAAATTGTGGTAAATATTAAATAAGATTAAAAAATTGTACAATTGTTAATAATAACTTATAGTTTATGAAACGGTATAAGTTTCGTGCAATGGACCTAATTCTATACGTGATCTAAATGTTCAATTTTTATATCACACATGAAATTTTAATATAATAGCGCGTGTTTAGAGATTTGAAAATATATTCTGCCACATTATCAAGAAGAAATTGGTATTTGCTTCTTGAATATTATTTAACTAAAATTATCGATCTTTAAAATAGAAATAAAGTTAAATTTATTTCGAAACACACATACAAACAACAAAATTTTCTTCAAAGATTATTTCTTCATAATGGTTTCTATGGAGGAACAATGATTCTTGATGATAGTGATTAATATTATAATATGATACATTATTAAATGATTATTGATGCGACTTTAGAATGAATTACATACGTATACGATCGTGTATATTACACGATACTTTATTTATAAAATTAGGAAACAATAATGATAACAAATAACTGTTCTACTGTGCTTTGTTATTTTTGTTTAGCTTTATCATATTATAATATTTTGTTACTCGGATCTAATCTGTAAATTCTAAGGGCCTAGTGGACTTCGTCAATTTTATTAATATCTGTATCAAAATATTTTTCTAATTATATTTTTGTAAAAAAATTGTAATAAATCATTGATGTGTTTGCAAATGGTAACTGCGTACATACATACAGCCTTGGCCAAAAATATTGGGAACCTTGCAATCATCATTTAACGTTGTAGCTCGAAAATTTATTTATGGCGTTTATGGTGAATTTATCCTTTGTTTGAATGAATCCTTTAAACTTATGTATAATACTGATAACCAATTGGAAAAAAATACAGATAGAAGGTAAATGAAAAAATATAGGTGCCTAATATCTTTGGCTTGTGTGTGCTTTGATTTAGGTATAGACGTAGGTATATACAACTAGGTTCTTATTATAATAATATTTATTTGCACTACAAAAAACAACAGGGACGCTTTACATAGAGAAATAATACGCTCGGTACAAGGACGAGAAACGCCGCGTTGTCTCCAACAGTTGTTGCTGACGACATTACATTTTGTTAAATTGTATCGCTTATTGGATTTTCCCGTTCGGTGAAAATCCAAGAAGGGAAAATCTTTGTCTCCGATAGTTCACTGCGGTGACAGGCTTCCACGAACCGTCAATCAATTGAAGTTACATACATAAGAAAGTGATTTTGGTTTCACTCTATCTTTAATTAACAGTGTTTAGCGTATTTAGATTGTGTCTAAATTTCACAAGTTTTACGTCACCGCAATTTTCAAGGAGAAGAGAAATGTAGGTACGGGAGATATAATTGGATAAGAAAGCAGTGGTAGAAACACAAATGGGTAGAAACAGTAAATGCCTGGCACTATTCTGGGATGGGCTATGTACAAGTATTTTGTTTGTCTCGTGCTCGACGCTGATTAATCGAGAAACGTTTCGTTCGCGCGTAAACAATCGAAGGAAAAAAAATTATTTGACTTTGTTCTTCGATCCTTTTAACAGCACGCGTCTTACCCCTATTAAAAAAAAACCATAAGCCTTCCGTATCATATACCTTTTAAATAAAAAAAAAATAGATTATTTATTCTTACTTTAAGTACGAATTGAAATATTTTTTAGCCGAGGGATGACTCTCTGCTACACGAGAGAGCTACGCGGAGAAATTTTCGACCCGTGATCGTTGGTGCATGAATCATTTCGTTCGAAACTGTCAACGGAGAGCGTGTCGTATCACAAATTCAAAACGATTTTACAGTTTCACTCGTCTCTCTCGATGTGCTTCCATCGTACCATGGCGGCACGAGCCACGCCGTAACGTTTAAAATTTCGATCGTCCTAAAACGACGATCGCTTACGGAAATTTCTTTATTATTCGTTATTCATTATTGTTATTCTATAGTTGACTGAAAGACGGAAATCAGAGAAGTGTAGGGAGAGAAGTAGAAGGGGAGAAAGAAAAAAGGGCGACAGAGCTAGAGTGAGAATTTAAGTGGAATAAAAACAAATTAAAAGGAATTAGACAGTGGAGTGAACGAAGTCGAACGGAACCGAGTCGAGGTCGCTTTGGGGCGGGGAATGCGTTTGGCGGCGAAGTGTCTTGTGTTTTCGCGAAAAGCTCGACGGCCATCGACGAAGGAATTGAGTTCAGGATCTCAGGGACAAGGGGGCAACACCGTGAGATTGGTTCTGTTGCCAACGTCGTACCCGTGCTCCTACTGGCAAAGGCGGCTCGGCGGTGGTGCCTCCACATGGCGATACCAACGCCGGCGGGGCCCCTCTTCTGCTTCCTCATCCCAGTTCTCAGAATGAGATGACCTTAGATGATGGAGGTGATGAGTCGCGCCTTGAAGTTGACGAAGCGCTCGCTCGTGGCCGCCAGACGCTGCAAATTAGAGCGAATTGATCTTCAATTGGACAATCAGATATTTGGATAATTGTGTATAGGTACGATCCGATCTGACGATCTACTTCTATCGACTATTACGAATTATATCCGATACGAATTTCTAGAGCAAGGCACTACTTAAACAACCCTCAAATAATAATATTTTTTTTCACACATCGCAATCTTTTCAATTTTCTTAAATTATTTTACTTAACACGAGAGCTAAATTTATGGGGAAAATTTCGGAGAACCAGTTAGAGAAGGAGATGAAGGGGAAAAAACACGAGCGCTACGTTGCGTGTTTCGCGGACAATGTAAAATTCCTTCCTGTTGTGCTCGCGTCTTCGTTTAATCGCGCAAAATCGCGACGCGCAGCAGAGTTTAGCGGATCGAGGAATTCCGCGCGGCGCACGAAGCGTGAACGCTTTCGAACCGGCGCAGCCGCGACGATCCTCGCGAGGCAAAATGCCTCGCACAAGAGAATTTAATGCCGCAAATCGCGGCATAATAAAACGATTATGACCGACGCGAGACATGGTGCCAAAAAAAAAAAAAAATGCGGCGGCCGGCACACAAAAATCAGGATCTTTTTCCATTCTCTTTGCGCTCTTTGCTCGAACGGCTTCCTGTCGTTGCACAGTCGTTCGATTACCGCGAAATCCTAATTTACATTACGCTATACGATTTCTTTGCAGACATAATACAGTTGTATATAATCTAAGCGGTAATTTGAGCCGGTGACTGTAATACACGCAAAACCGGTGTTTCCGCTATTCAGAGTTTTCGCAAGATTATTTACGTTTACGCACTCGCGCCGCTGTCATTAATTAATACATTATTCTTTTTTATGTTCTTTTAATTGCATGCCATATCTTACTGTCGGACGTCGATCGATTTGGATTTCCTTTATCTTTACAAACTTATATCTAAATATATCATTTTATCTTTTTTTCTCCTACATACATGCTTCATTATTCAGCTTTAAAGGAAAAAGCGAGGCTAATTTGCATTTATTGCTTAATGTGATCGGTATTTTGTTGAGAATATTTATAATAACAATTAGACTTATTTAATTCGGTGTCTTCAGATTAATCCAAATGGAAAGTTTTTTTATTATGTTAATAATATTAATAATGTGTCAGTTTAGATTACATTAAGATCTTCCGTGAATTTTTTCTTTCACTTTTGCAAACGTCATGGACTCGTGATGATATAAGAAGAATAGTGAGTTAAATTAATATTAATGTGATCTTCTTTCTCTTTTTAATATTTATAATCGTTTTTTCATAAATACTAATGTAAAAAACAATTACCAATTTCGTATCAATAATTTTATTACATCTTTTTTTATTAATAAACTTATAAATTTATCGTTCATTCTTTATGTACATGAATTATTATTATCTCCGATAATAGCTATGATTATCTGCTATTAACTGATTACAAAATCCTCAAGTCGTTGTACGGAAGTAACAAATGGCCGAGCAAGAATAAACGTCACGGTTACGTCGATCAGACGATCTAAGGTGAATCATTTTCCACGGTTCGCGCGGCAATTCCGAGTGTTACGAGCGTAAAAATCATTGGTTTAAAAAATCATAGTGAATCGTACCGCGGAATGAATAAAAGAATCCTTGCGTGATCGCGTAAGGTCTAACAATAAGTTCAGTTCCGGTTTTTGTATTTTAATGGTGCTTGAGTGATGGTTTTCGGGCTGCCATTAATATTCTACCAATTAATAGCATATTATCGATCGATTATATATTGCGAAACACGCGATTCTTTGATTGCAGTGCAATTTAGATCGAAGATTAAGAAGTCAGTTATTGTAACGAAACAGATCCTATTCTAATACGAGATTCTATCCTATTGCAATATCGTTTAGGAGTCTACCACACCGTTCGGTTTGAGCACCTTTGAACAGTGCGAGATGATAATCTTCATAATTTTTTAGCTGGACAATGCTCAATCAACTACTGCCGCACTGATTTGATGTTCTATGAGCTTAAAATTGATTAAATCACAAAGTGAAAGCGCCAATCCCGCTTGACAACGTATGAAATATAACGCGAGTGATAAATGTCAATTCTTTCTCATCATCTTCCTGCATATATATGATGTTTGCCACGCTATAGAAATTGATTCAGCCGTTCCGCATCTTTCCGCAATTTACGAGAGATGTAAATTAGACTGTGAAATGAACTTTCCATATTACTGAAATCAGACAACTTTCAAAATCCATGCATTAAATTCCCTAATCCAATGCATATGAATGAATATTCATCGTTTTCGAAATTGCAATTTCTAGTGAAGCGTGTTGATATGCGAAAAATGCGGAAAGACAAAGGGAAGGACTCGCGCAGCACTTTCGCAGCTCCCTGATCCGCGCTCGGCTGGCACGAGAGATCCTTTTGTGATAAATTAAATGTAGGGCAGTCGTCCATACACAAAGCGTAGCGTAACGCGAAGCGTGCGATTTCGACGGCAGTAGCCGCGGCCAGTTGTCGCCTCCGGCGATCTTGCGTGCCGGGATCGGCTCTTGCATAAGTTGCAGCTGGCAAATGGACGCGCTATTTCATAGAGAAAGTCGCTTACATTTTTACTTTCCATCGATCCCGACGGACGGCGGTGTGCTTGCGTAATGGCCCGGTTTATATCTGAAACGACGCGACGCGACGCGTCGCGGCGCTATAAGTACGTTCGTTCGACTTTCGGACTGCCGAACACGTGACTGACCACCGTGAAGTCTCTAATCTCCCCGACCGCCGCTCTACGAACGGCTCTAATCAAACGATCGCAGGCCGAGGCAACGCGGCCTTAACGCTGCAACACTCGACCTTAATAAAGTATTATGCCATAAGCTTGTTCCGAGCTGTAAATATTATGACAGACTAATGTCTCCTTAATTCTTCAGATTTAAAAAAGACTTTATGAAATTCTCCAACGCGCGTTTACCTATAATCTCGCGTATACGGTGCATTTCAAGTCTAATTTATTTGACACCGTGTCTCATTTTTCATCCACGATCTTTCGTATTAATTCCAAATGGATTTTTAACGCAATTTGTTACAGAGCGTTGAACATTTTGTACATCTTTCACTAACCGATTATCCGATCGAGTTGCGATATTGATATTTATTTATTTATTTTTAAAGACTCGAAACGCTTTCGTTTCGCGCTTTGCGTCGTTCGTTTGTCGCGCGTTCCGTCTTAATTAATTTCGTAATTTTATATAAGAAATCACGACGCGAATTTCACTTCGCCAAGCCGTTGAAGAAACGAATCCGCTTGCGAGCAGCGATTATCGCGTGTCGACAAACGCAGCCGCTTGCAACGACAATAGGATTACTTATTGTAGGATCGCAATCGGAATTACGTCACGTGCAGTATAAAGTTTTTCGTATTCGCGCTTATTTGAATCCTGTATTGGATTTGTAGCGCGGGACTTCGCGAATTTTTCACGCGGCGAACCGGTGAACACGCCGTGATTCCTAGTATATAAAGAAAGAAAAGTTTCCCTAATCCTTTTCCTCGTTCCAACGATGTTGAAATCGCGCTCGCAGTTTTCTCGTAGATAATGAAATAGAGATATGAACAACTCATATGCGTCAGAGACGACGCAATCGTTTGCGCGGTTGCGTACCCATACACACCGGAATTGAACTCTCGCAGTTTCTAAATAAACTATATACCGTTAGATTTATTTCTGACACAATTGTCTAATAAGATTATTCAATTTGGCGTCTATTAATCAATCGCTCTTCGACGTAGTTGTTTGATATTTCGTCACAGGTTTACTTTCGCGTGATCTCAGTCATTAAAATCATTAAAATCTTGAAATATATAATCGACGTCCGGTATGAAGAATAATGAGCTCTCTCTCGCTGTGTTGTCTGTTTGTAGTATACAGCGGATTGACGCAGACGTTTTTCAATATATGTTATTAAGTAGTCGCGTATGATCATATTGTTAGCACTAGCTGCAAGCTGTGACGGTGCTTGATTGTCGTTTACCAATTATCCCTCCCATTACGCGTAGGAATCGATTGCCGGTGATACATTCTCCTCGAGAATGAGCGCAATTTATGAAAATTCTAAATAATTATCTCCACGGTTATATGATTACGTTATTCTAATCTTCAGTTAATTTATTTACTTGAGACGGAACGTCCTACACTTATAAAAAGTACCTTAATAGTTATGTCTTTACGTGATAGGAAAAATTTTAATAATATTAATCGAAACAATAACACGTGCGCGCGTTTAGTAAAGTAAGATTCGGATTGCGGAGGTAGATTTTGCGTTTGAAACCGAAAGGTTAGTGATCGGTGAAAGTCTATCTGTACTCACGAGTATGAGATCCTGGACGAGATTCGAGAGTCCTCGATTGGCGATGACGAAGAACCTGGTGACTGGACCGGGTACGGCTTCCTGCGTTTCGTCCGACTTTCCGTGCTCGGCGGTGCCCGAGGAGCCGCCCAGCTGATTACTTCCGCTTCCGGCCACCAGCTGGAAAGATTACAGAGATCCGTCGGCGTTAGTCGGCGGGCAGGCAGAGGTAAGCCCCCGCGCCGTTCGCGCTCCCGGACGGAATTCCGGGACCTCGCGCGGCGGAAGCGAGTAAGTACAAAATACATACAGGAATTAATTACAATACTTTGTTTGTTTGTTTGTTTGTTGGGGAGTAATATAAAATTGCGGTGTGTATTGCAGCTCCACGTCCAACTCCAGCGCTCCCGACACTACGGTGCTCTCACATCCTTATTCCTACTTGCGGCTACGACATACGATCCATCGATCTTGCTGCTACGATCCTTACGTGCGCTCCTTCGGCTCGTAATGCACGAGGTTTATCTGCAGGGTGTCCATACGTCCTCTTTTTTTTCCTCACCCAACTTGGGAATTATTCGAGGCTATACTCTCGAGCGGAGAGGGCGATCCTCACGGTGAGTCAATCGTGGATCGACATCCGGCTAAGGATTTCTATATGGACACCCTGCGCGTGCACCATGAAAAGGTGAAAATCGCCAAGTGCTCAATGGTGACAACGGGATAAATAAACCATACGCCACGACCAACTCTCAATAATACGCTTCGTATCTAAATAATTCGCAGTACGAGAATAGTAATGAGAATGATATCAAAATTTGACGTTCAGACGAATTTTCCAGTTACGAGCGCGTCGAGTTTGTACAGGTCGTAGATTATTCAATTTACAATATCTACGAGACCTCCGCCAGGCAGACAAACCGGTTCGGTCGCGACGGAAAATTTCTGCTTGTCGATCTAACGATCGTTGGATTTCGCTTTTCATCCGAGCGGTCTCTGATATTATCGTTATCTCTTTCAACCGGTTCATCTGCCGCGACGAAATAAAAAGGGTGCGTTTACTCCGGGTGCGTCTAAAATACGATGGAACAAGATACAAACTACGGGCCGCTAGGTATATACGGTGCAGTGGACGAGTACGAAGATCACAACAACGAGAGAATCGGCACTGATCAATGGCGGCCGCCAGATCCCGAATGAATCGGCCTGTCCATCAGCCGGTCAGTACGCCACATAAAAAAAAAGTCTCTTAAGTTTAGTCGGTGGTTGTCAGCGTTGCGTCGGGACCGTTGGCCGGGTGGAACAAGAACAAGATGGGATTTGGAACGAGATAGGCAAAATTATATCCGGTAAATATTCTAGAGTTGAAGAAAACAAATTGAACTGGCCAATGAAGAATTTTACAAATTATCATGTTCTTAATTGCTAGATTTTTTAAACGTTGCTAAACGCAATTTAAAAAAACAATGAAATTAAGATAACGCAAAGGATTAAAGAGAGATGTCTAAAATACGTTAATGTGCTATTCGTGTATTTTAAGAAGTGGTGACTCTATTATTTTTAATGCAAGCCGAATATTATGTAAATGTATTACTCGTTTTAGTCAACTAGTTGTACTTCAACTCTATGTCTGAGTAGGAATTTATAAAGTAACATCTAGTTTGGAGTTAAGGATGCGCAATTTGTACAGATTACATGGCAAGACCTCGTTGCAACATTAAACATGTAAAAAAAAGTGCATGTGAATACAAAAGAAGTTGTAGCGTATGAAGAAAACAGTTTTATAGTTACAACAGAGGGAACGGCAGATTAGAGAATTTGCTGTGTTGCATTTTACTTTCAAACATATACACGTACGCATATAAAACAGGTATATATATATATGTGTATATATTAGAGATCTTGATATGCAATTCATGCGCAGCAAGACAGAGGCAAGATCGGTAGATGCTTTGTATAAAGGAAGGAGAAACGCGGTGTGTGAGAGGAAGAAGAGAAAGATGTCAGAACAGGAAGAGTGTCGGTAACCTGTTCAGAATAAGTCGTCGTGAGGGATTAAGTCATTGTGGTAGAAAGTAAGATTTAGAGGAACGTCATACGAACCAAAAGTCGAGAGAGTGATGCGTAGTTATGTGTGAAAAAGTGCGGCATGCAGATAAAGGATAAAGTGCGATACAATGCGAACGAGATTGGAGGTGAGTTACGCGAAGGAAATAGTCGATTGAAGATAATGGAACAATTAAGACAACACGCAATTGCAGGTTATAACGTAAGAAGTGCAGTTTGTATTGCTTTTGCATGTAGCGCGCGATTATGTGATTACGTTACAAAAATGAACGCGTAGAACTCCATACGGTAGAACTCCGTTTAATTCCATTTACACAAGCAAGTTTATACTTAATTGTATATGTACGAAATCATAGCTGAGTTCTTATTAACTGAACCATTTGGATAATAAGACTTCAACGTGTTCGATTTCAATTTTTTAAACGTCAGCTCTTATATCGGAACTAATAAGTCACTGCGTCAGCTGCTATTATCGAAACTAATAATAAGTAAATCTCTATTATCCGAGCCATTCGATTATAGAAACTGTTTCCCAATATAAACGGAAATATAATAAAGGTAATCAATATAATAAATCTAATATAATAAATATTTTAAGAAAATTACGATGTAATATATGATGGATTTTAAAGACGTATTTTTGAGTATCAATAATAACACTGAAGATGAATATTGATTTTTCACACAAGGACGTGCTGAAGATGATTATGAAATGAAAGAAGGTATAAAAGGTATAAAAAGTAAAGAGTGAGATAGAAGGAGAAGAAAGAGAAATCATGTACAGTGCATATATGTATGTATATATATATATATGTTAGTAAAATGAGACAGATATAGAAAGAGGAAGAAAGAGAGTTAATGAGCGAACCCGATAAAATCGATTGGTGCTATATACGTGCAGCATCAATCGTCGTCTGTCTCACATTGACAAACAAGAAGAAAACGCTCATCTGCGTTCACGGCACGCTAAGGCGTCACGTCCTCTTAGCGCGAAGCGATAAACGCATAGTGTGTCTACATGACGCTGACGATCGTTTTCCTCGCACTTTCAGAGCGGATAACAGTCGTTCGACGCGCTCTGTCATCAAAGTCGCGCCGAACGATATCCTCTAAAAGAAGAAAATGCCATATGCGAGCCATTCGGTATCTTATCGGGCCCGGTCGTAGAAGCGCAGTCGCCGTACTCTCTGTCGGCGGACACTTAGGCGTGTCGGAAGGATTTGGCGTACCGGTGGTAGAATGCCGGCTCCTGGGGCGGCGGTCGAGGGTGCGCCGGATGTCGGGGTGCCAGCGGAGTTGGCGGCAGCTGGGGCGGCCGGGCCCACGTCGCGCGTGGCGCTCAGCCCGAGCCCGAGGCTCTGTGTACCGGCCACGACACGGTACACCGTGCCCGCCGCTCTTGCCGCCCCGTCGGCCGCTTGCTAAACGAGAACAGAGACGAGAAGAGTTTTGTTTACTTGTCCGCTCTTTGCCCCTTGCCCCTTGTTGGAGAAGAATCGCGTTTCTCTCACTCTTTCTCTCTCTCTCTCTCTCTCTCGCTCATTTTTCCCCGCGGGATCTCCGCTCGCGTGATAGATCGCGCGAGAGATCGCTATCTCTCTCGGCGGAACTCCGCGCGAACTCCTGGAATGTCCTGCAATGATGGCTGGAAAGTGGTTTGTTAAAATGTCCCGTATGATTGCGGCGAAGTAGGGCTCCTCTCGGGAGGAGCCTAGGGGTGAGGAGTGGTCGCTCTCGCTCGCCGGTGATTTTTTTTCCACGCAGTCGGGTCGCATCTCGCCGTCGTGAAAAATGGAGAGGAATTAATTGCTTAACGATTGCACGTCTCCGCAAAGGCAAAGTTCGCAAAGGTGAATGAAAGCCGGTTCGATATCGACGAGAGCACATCGATGTCGTTAACGGTATTGCGTACAATATCTTCATATGAACTTTGCCCACATAAATATGCACGCTTGTTAAATAGTTGAAAGCTGCCCGCTGTTGACCGACTGCTGCGATGTCGCAGTCTAAAATGTCAATGGAAAAATTACTACCAGACGTCTTTAAAGAGTCCACCTCTTATTACGCCGCGCCGATGATGTCATTTCCGACTAATTTCTTAATGCCATAATTAAATCTCTCCGTTACGCGGTAAATATTCTATTCATAATTATTTTTAAAAAAATCTTGCCGGCTAATTTCTTAATCAATTAAATGCCTCCGTTACGTGATAAGGATCAATTTTATTTCACAACCGTTAAAAATCTTCCGTCGTGATGAATCTCAAGTGAAATCGTGTAAAGTGTCATTCGTTGCAATACGAGGGCAAGGTGCCTCTGTCGAGTCTCTGTCATAATTCGTCGCTTATTAACAGGTGAATACCTTCAGCAAGAAACAAATGGACGTACCGGTCACGTAGCGAGTTTCTCGTTTTCTCAATCCGCGAACGGTGAAGGGTCGCGCAGCGCGCCGACCGGCCGATCGACCGACCGGTCTGGAATCGCTTCGAGCCGCTCGTAATAATGTCTTTTTGCTAGGAAAGTGGATAACGGTGACAGAACGGCCATTGGAAACGGTGACTCGATTTTCGCGTGATTGCATCTGTCCCGTCGGCGAAAAACCCGTTTCGCCGATATAGACGTTGCGCGCAAAAGAAAAAAGAACCGGTCGCCAAGTATCGTTGGTGCGCGACACCGTTATTGTTCACGCGCTTCCACGTGACACGCGACAATTCAACACGCACACGAGCAATTTACCTTGGAAAAGGCATACATACGATAAAAAAAAATCATTTCGTAACACGTCGCGCGTACGGTAGATTTAAATTTATCAATACATACATTAATACTTTATTAACAAATTTTTTTAAATAAAAAAATTGAATTAAGACTGAAATTTTATTACAGTGTAATTGTTAAAATAATATATTACTAATATTGCAACGGAGACATGTGCATTATGTTACGTGATTTCCGCCAGTAACACTAGAAGCAATACTCGTCTCAGCAAAAAATATCTCTTTGACGAGTAACGAATTTTAAAGCAAAAAAATTAAAGATGCCGCAGTAAACAAACTCTCTGACGAGGATAATCCTACCAGCGAGAGCAACCAGTAGGCCTCGAACGGTTAGGTTCATAATTTCAATTCTCCACCCTACGGCACCTCTTATTACACTTTTACAAATCGTCTATATATCATATTCTTTTGATCACAGAGCACTCTCGGAAATTCTGTTATACTTACACACGCCTTCTAGCGGTAATACGTGACATCTCGCACACTTTCCTTAATTCTTAACCAATAACGTGTACTTTCTTAACGTTAATAATTGCACATACTCTAGTTATTGAATGTCTAATTATTGAATTTTTTTATTACTAATTTCAAATTTTTAAAGAAAAAAAATTGACATTAAAAAAATAAAACATTGAAATTAAAAAGGATCGATAAAAGAGCAAAAATCATCAATCTAGGAGTATAACTATTTCTTTGTAACAAAAATTAAAATTGATTTGACCGCAAATGGTATTTGTAATTACAGTAAGGTAGGATTTATCCGATCTGTCTTCTATTATTATTAATTCCCGGTTTAACTAATCCGCGGTATTTCTTCTAGAATCGCCGCGCATGTATGAAATCGTGGATTTCATCGCGTGGACTTTAATCAAGGACACCGACTCCGGTTGGCGAGAATCTTGACTAAGATAATTCTATCGCGAGGCCCGATCGTGCCTAGGTCAGGAACCTTGGAATAGTAACCAGATGGTGCAGCGGCGGCGGCGCGGCGACGCGGCGGTGGCTAAAGGCAATTCGGTTGCGCACTTTCACTGCCGTCTGCAGCTAGGTGCAGACCTTGCGGTTACTCGCCTGTTACTGGTATATCAAGTGTATTCAAGAGATTGATCGCGGCGCGCCATTATACGGCGCTTCAACTTCCCCATTCTCTCGCTCGTCTTTTTCTCGGGTGCAGGATTTCGATTCTCCATTTTTCACGCGGCGCTACCAAAAGATGAAATATACCTAGGACCGACACCGCGACTCACCCTGATAATGTCGAAGAGGAAGTTGCCCGATCCGGCGCCCCCGCCGGAACCGCCGCCGAAGCCGAAGAGGAATCTCTTGTTTCTGTTTTCGTCCTCGTCCTCGGTCTCATCCAATGGCGTCAACTCCTGCGGCGAACTGTCGCTCGGCACTTCGTCCGCAAATTGCACCCGCACCTCGTTGTTCTGTGATTCCGATCCGATTTCGTTCACTCGATTCTCTGATTCCGGGTTCACGTCCTGTAAAAAAAAAAAAACATTTCCCATGGCTGACAAGGATCAGATGATAAATCAGGCGATACCTTGCGAACTTCTTGCCGGAACGAATAAAGAGTAATCTTTATTCGTTAATCGTTTTATCGTATTATACGTGCGTTTCTCGTAGCGCAAGCACTCGTGGCATATAAATATATTGTTGACACAAAATGTTAATGACTTATTGGATTATTAATCAACCAATCATTGTGTTGATTCCCTCGATAAAAAGAAGTGCACAAAAAGTCGCGATCGTAAAGCAACTAGGTCGCCTGCATAATTTCAGGGTCTACAAAGTATAGTTAGGCCAACGTAATATTCCAGCAACATTTTCTATAAATTATTCATAATATATATTACTTCCGTTGCATAAATTATTTTTCAATCGAGTTTTTCCGTGCACTAGGTATAGAGCTAAAGCAAGTGTGATTAATATATTAATTTAACACTTTGAAATATTTTAGTCACATAGATTATAATTTTACGTAGCAATGTCAAAACAAATAACATGCGAATATTACGAATAAATAACACAGATATGTTACGAAATAACATGCGTCAAGACATAAACAGCATTAATAACAAGTTATACACAGAATATTCTCAACAAATATCTTGTTATTTATGTTAGATTATAGGTACTATCTCTCGAGCGTGTCACGTAATCGTTAATGATTCATCGAACAAAAAGTATTGGATCATTGATTACGAATAATTTGCCGATTATCATTTAAAACTTATATCTCTGTAATAATATCCTGTAAATTTTATGTGAGAAATTTACTAGTAAGCAAGAGGTATTTTTCAAAATTGTTACAGGCACGCTAGACTGATTTATTCTACAACAACTCATGACTGAAAAATTACTGTATACTGAAAATAGAGATGACTGAGTGAAAGGACGAAGAAGGCGGTTTGGTGAAAAATTGTTTCGAAATAAACTTCAAAACCTAGCTGAAGGCCATGATAAAAAAATCTGGCAGTTGAAATGAGTCATAGGAGAAGAAATATGCGAGACGATGTAAAAATTGAAGTCTGATCTTGAACTTACGTCAGAGTTAGATGACGAAGAAATAAGAGTTTTGGATAGATATGCCACCTATTTTGTAATTCTTCACAACAGTGTCGGTATTGTTATATTGTCATTACGCAGGTATTATATGTATATAAAAATTGCGCAACGACAATATAACAATACTCGAATTGTCATGTCAGAAGAGTTACAGAATAGGAGTCTCAGTACAGTTTTTGAATGATTCTGCAAATATATGCAGAATATATAAAAACACACACATATGTATAGCATGAATTGCAGACGAGAAACACAAATAGATAATCGAAATAACAAGATGAAAAGGACCCAGAACCAGTAGAAGAAAATTTTCTGATGGATTCTATGATTCTGGTGGAGTAAGATCGCAATAATGGATCGTGGCGACATAAGTTGCCGATACGACATTATTAATCGATTAATAGGTTGATAAATAGCAGACACGAGGACGAAAAAAAAAAACAGTTAGCAATGTAACGTAAACGTGCGCAACCGCGGCAGTCCTGGTTGCCCGGTAAAACTTAGCGGTCAATTAGATCCTTCGAGATCTGAGTGGTCGATCGAATTGGCCGATCGATTCGCTTCTCGTTTTCTCGAGTAACCCAGTGAGTAATTAGCACACAAAGTAGACAACGCGCGGTGCCGCGGCAGTCCTGAATGCGCGGTAAGGCATTCCGCAAGGCATTCTGCATTCCTCGTGAGGATTCCTCAAGGTCATGACCTCGAAAGTTTTACCGAGCTGCTGATCAAACAGTCACTGCGTAGTGGTGACCTCGTTTTCTGACACTGACGGTATTGTTGTTGTTGTTGGTGTTGCTGTAGTCGTCGTGGCAATAATATTGCCTCTGCTCTCTACCGTCGTTATCGAGGATGACGTGGTAGATGAAGAGCTGCTGGACTCTTCCTCCTCATCGGGCGGAAATGTCGGCAGCGAGATCGACACCTTGGAACCGTTCGAGGTGTTTGACTCATTATCCTCATCATCATCGAAGGGCGACTTGCCTATTACGCTTGTACCGTCGTTGTCCCTCTCGACGCCGTTCGCGGTATTGCCACCGCCCGCGCCGGCGCCGCCCGCACCGCCGCCACCGAGAACATTGCGGAGGATGACCGGGCCAAGGACGCGAATGACTTCCGCGATAATAGAGTTGACCTTTGCTTCGATTCTCTAGAAAACAATAGGAGCTGGAGAGCCTTGCAGGATGGCGATTGCTCGATCCTTCTCTCTTTTTTTTTTACTCGGGCTTCAAGACATCGCCGTACTTCGCAGCCGTGATCAATGGATGGTATGATATCGATCGACCCAGTGGCCAATGATCGTTGACACTTTTTCATCTATGAATGATGCGGACTACGTCGCTTTCGGCTTGCACGAGGATCTTTTCGAATAGCCGATCAATCGTTCGTCTAACAGAATGAATATTCGTACGATTGATCGATGCTGCGATTAAGTATGATTGACTTATTGTTTCTTATTGCATTGTTACCGGCCTTCCTTTCAACGACGCTACAAGTCATAAGAAATCAGGTTCACCGCTCTTACGTAATATTCGATGTCAAAGCAGATATTCCCCAGAGAGATGAGATTTTTACGATCCTAATTTAAATACAAAGACAGAATTAAACGTAATTCCCGGTAAAAAAAATGCAGTTATTCCGTAACCCCGAGAGAACCTACGATGTCACTTCGTGCGACCGTCGCCAATTGTCATGCGTTACGTCCAATCACTCGGGGACGCTACGTCGGAGAAATTTCGACATTCCTCCACGAACGATTTTCCGGTTCGCGCGAACCGCAACTTCGCGGCACAACGCGGGACAACTAACTCACAGGCTATTCCGCTAAGGTTCGTTACTAACAATAAATCAATCGCCATTGTCGTGCACGCGCACGCACATGCAACCGCATGCAAAAGAAGCCGCGCTGGCCAACGCTGTGGAAACCGTTTGCTAACGAGATAAAAAATTCGCACAGCGTATTATTAGTCAAATTAGGAAGTTATTCGTGAACAATTCAATAGGCAGCACGGCCAAGAAGGAATTTCACACGCAAGAAAGAAACTTTCCCGAGAATGTTTAGTTTTTATAGGTGGGAGCCTCTCTTGCTCCGTCGAACGATTACCTCGCACTGCGCAGTTTTTTGTTTAGACACCGTAATGAAACTTCCCCTAACATAATTCTTGGAGATCTCCTGAAAATTCTCATTGTATAAGTGGCACTGGAGATCAAGAGCGAAGATTCAGAAAAAAAATGAAGAACTCGAGAAATCTCACATATATATATAGTTAACAGGAAGGATCGACGGGAGCGCAATTATTCTTTTTTACTAGCGCGAACATAACGAATCATTTTCCGCTCTCTTCATGCGGAATAAGTGAATGAGATCGACCGTCGGAGAATGAGATCGAGACAAATCGATCTGTACGTGAGCGTACGAGTGAATGAGCAAAGGGTAAGTTGGCTAATGCGTTGGCTGCCTCTCAAATCGTATGCGTTACTTTCTCGGTAAGAATGTAAGGCTGTGAAGTGTTCAGCGAATACTGCTTCTTTTTTTTTTTTTTTTTTACGGTACAGATCTACGAAAAATCGACGAAAGCAAAGTTCCCAGTTCGGCGGAACTAATGTCAAAAGTTTTTTTACAATTAGTGCATTTCAGCCCGATTGCGAATCGCTCAAGGACGTCGTATTGCTCCTTGATATATGAGCGAGGTATATAATCTGCGATGATAATTTATGTACAGCCTCGCTTATGAAAAACGCCCGCTCGGCGTGTCAGTCTAGTCCTGGCCTTCTGCAGGATTTCTCTGACATTCATGTATCACGACTGCTCACCTGGGAAATATCGGGGAAGAGCTGTCGTAGTATGCCGATCGTCCTTTTGCTCCTCAGGGCGGCCTCGCTGTCGGCTTCGGCCATCACCAGCCGATCAAGGGCCTGAAAGAAAGTTTTTTTTCTCGTTGGCCCTGCCGTACGACAGCAATTTCGAATTGGGAATCTTTATGACAGCGGACGATACACAATTCTCAGCTGATGATCGCAGGATATCAAGCGTTCGGGTACGGGATCTCGAATCTTCGAGGCTACACGTTTATGGATTAATAAGCCGGTGCTTTGCTGTACGAGAAAATGATCTACTCAAAGTAAGCGGTCGTGGACTTCTACAAGAGTTGCGCAAGAGCTTTTACGTATGTATGAATTGGGACCTTTCAACCTGCGGAGCACTGAAGTACATGTGTCTCGCGAAACGTTAAACAACAATTCGATTGACGATGATGGTGAAGAGGGAATTGCTGAGGAGGTTCCTCTCGCCTTTTTTTTGTTCTGTTAAAATGACGTGTGCATTTTTGTGTGTGTGTGTGTGTGGCGTTAAAGTATCACGAAGCGCTATGTATCTGCGCGGAATAGTGAACAAATAAGGAAGTACTTGCGATGCGTAATTTTCCCGCTCGAGCTGAAAATGGACGGTAAAGGCCGTGGAATTTAGTGCGTTTGAGAATGTTAAGGTAATTGTGTTGTGTAACGTTGTTCGTGTTAGATGGTAACCAAGCAAGGATCATTAACTTAGCGCCATTGGCTATTGAACGGATTTGTCGGTCTATTTTATTGTTTCCTTCACGAAGACACAATAACAAATCCTCGTAAACGCGAATTTATGTATCACGATTAAAATTCCTCGCATTATACGTTACGGTATTTTGATGGCGGCTATTATCGCCGACGTTAATCGTCAAAGTTGATTATAACTCACGCGATAAATATATTCTTGGGCATGTCTTTAAAAAGTCAAAATTGCGCAAATGTAAATGCATCACCGGACGTTGATCGTCATAATTGATTATGTCTTACGTTTACAAGTATATTCTCGAGCATTTAAAAGGCAAAGATTGCGCGAATGTGACTATATTAAAGTTACAAAATTCCTCTCGTTTATCTAAAAGTTAATTTAGTTCAAATTACGAAATGGTCAACATTAAGTTGTATATGTTTCATCGGAGGACAGCCACGTGTCACGTCAAGGTGATTCAGTGATGCATATTTTACATCATTTTTGCATTAAATTTCGTACTGATGGAGCTAGATTGGCCAATGGACGGGGCCACCAAACCCAAATGTTGCTCAACCGGAGTATTATGGTACACTTTCCCTCAAACCTCGTTTCACATTCGTGTGATCGCCGTCGTATTCGTTCGTCCCAAGCTTTGGGCAAGAAATTTCGCTTGTAAATTTATTTTCGTGCGCTTAAAAATATAATCTTATAGGAGTAGAGAGTAAGAAAGTTGACACATATAACACACGTCATCTTCTATAACACTTATGCTTCTCACATAACAATTTTTAATGTCTTACTATCCTACCTCTCAATTATTTATATAATTAGAAAATCGTTTTAGTATAAACCATATTATTTAATATAGTATAGTACTATTATATCTAGTCTCCAATTAAATATTTCTATATCTCACGGCTTGTCCCTGCAAATCCTAATGGATCTTTCACGAACTTGGAATAGAATTATTTACATGCTTCGTAATTTACGTCTGTATCTATATTTATTTCTAATATCACCCACGATATCTCCCACACGTCCCATTATCTCCTTCGACCGAGCGAAAATGCGGATCGGAGGCGCGCAGCCGGTGATTTGTTTGTACACAATGTTTCGTATATCACACCGTGTTGTTAAATTGCACTTGTGCGTACGCACCAGCTTTCCATCGTGCGCCTATCGACCGAAGAAAGTGTCCGCGCGGTAACTCCGCTGGTGTTCGCGGCCAGTGAAAGTGTCGGAGCGAGGACGAGAGCCAGTCGGACGACCCGGCTTTTCGTCGGACCGTATACTTTGAGGGTTACACCGTCCACTTTACGGCCACATAATCGAAACATTGAACTCTTCACGACGGCGGCGGCGTTCGTACCCGGGCATTACGCCGCATAGTATTTTTTTTCCAAACGAATAACTCCCTTTGTACTTATTGCCACGCAACCGTCCGGCTGACGACCGCTCTTCCGTTGTATACTCTCACACGTGCCCGTATTGCACACGGTCTCAAAGTAGTTATATGTAGCGGCGTTACGTAAACGTAAATGATAATTATCAATAAATTACGGTAAACGCTAAGTTCAAGTAGCTATGAAAGAAAGGTGAGCTCTTCAGGTAACAGCTACGATTCCCAAAGTCATGTAACAACGTAACGGCAATCGTATAACAGCGCGCAATATCACGTTTTCGAAGAATCGAGAATTACAGAATAATTTCCGGTGTGACGTACAATATTTTAAACGTAAAAGATTTTCATTATTACATCACGATTTCAATATAGAGGCACCGTTTTATGAAAATTTTATTTACTCCGCGAGCATAGCGTTTTTGTGATAAAATGCATTTATTGCTTAGAACACTTAGGACAGTAAAGTAAATTCCGCGTTTGCCAGCATTTCCGACTTCCATGCTGTTAAATAAACAAATTCTTATTTGCGGTTCCGTAAACCGCAGGCACGATACATAGTCATAAAATCTCGCGATTGTTTTTCCACCGTTTTGTCCATATTATTATTAAGTCTCGTTGCATTGTTCGAGTGAAAGATTCGTCGAAAGTAAAATGTCATCTTCGGCCATCGAATCGGTCAATTCGATATTAGATCGAGCACTTAACGCTCGCAAATCGGAATGTAACTTGAACTTTCGCGCTCGAGAAGGGGTCATCTCGCGCTTCATGATCACTCATATCGTGCAATGGGTTAATAATTATCATACGTAATTTCTATGTGTCGACGCAGAGAAATTCTCTACGACGTATTTTCAGCAAATCAGACTTTCTCCTTAATCGATACGGGAAAGAACTGAAGATAAGACCAATGAAGAAGAGAAGATTAATGGAAAAGGTTAATGGAAAAATGTTTGAAATTGCCATCCAATGGTGTAGTGAAAATCATCGTAATCGTCAGGCGTGATTTTATGTAGGAATCGAATCAGCGCTTGTGCCGCTAATTGCAAAATATAGATAGTAAAAATTTCGTGCTCTTGAAATTCGGCCTCGGATTTCTGTTAGTTGCGTGCCACGTGCCATTCGGTGTTAGATAATTAAGCGATAATGCATGGGAGAAGTGGCCGTTAATGCCGCGAATTAATCTCCGCAAAATAGATGGCGATGTTAAAAGAGAAAGGCAGCGGAGATGCGCCGCTCATGTGCTTACCTCTGATCGTAGTCCGTCTGCTTCCGGAAGCGGATGCGAGCTCACTAATGCGAGGCAAAGCGCAGCCGTCAGCGTTAAAATGATAAACCTCATCTTGGATTCGTGCGGATGGGATTCTGCGAATACAATGTATTTACTTTAACATGAGGTATTCACGATTACGGTAGAGCAATTAGGCGCGTTAACGCATTACGGTGTCGTATATTTCTCACGCGATCAGTTCTATTTTTTACATTCAATGTTACTTAGCGAATCTTTGCATCGGTACGTTCGCGACTACGCGAGTTTCTCGGGAACGACCTTTGTATTAGATACATCTCGTATAAACTTCTCTATAGCGATTATTTTAGAAGCACGTGCGACGTCAAGATAAATAATATCTGGGCACAATGCGCGCGTGATGAAAGTGAAAGATTTTTCACGGGTCATAATTCTACTTCTCTCATGATTTTCTAAGATATTATTTAGTACGTCTCTCTCTTACTTCTCCCCTCTTCTCCCCTCTCTCCCCTCCATGTAGCACGTAAAGACAAGTCGCAAGATAAAGCGGAAATCGTTCGTAAGGATCATGACAAGGCGGAGGAAACGAGAAGGCGCACGGTGAGAAGAGGTGAGAGGGAGAGGCGCAATGACTCTCCTTTCTCGAACATGGATCCGTTCGCGACTATCACTTTCGACGGAATGAAAGTGGAGAACGTTGCTGGCGTCTTCGGAGGTGGCGCGGGAGGAAAAGCGAGATAAGGCGTGCGCGCGCGCGTGAGCTTCTTAATTAATCGCGATTTTAATAAAACACACTCGTATCTACCGCGCTTTACATCCGCATCAGGATTATGTTTATTAATTCACGTGGTTTCTTCTTTCGATCTTCGCGAAAATTTTACTTCTTGCAATCGAGGTAAAATTGTTGCTCGTTTCGTGATGTAAATTTAGGTACGCTGAGTTGCGCCGTAGTTGACAAAAGGAAGTAAACGTATTTAATTATTCTTAGATTGTTTAATCACACAAAAAAATAAAGTAATTTTATTAAAATAAATTTTGTTAAACGGAATACAAGATGACGGATCACGAGATGTTTGCCTTTACTGATCAACATTGTTGATTAGTACGCGTAATTTTGAAATTCGCCAATACATGCCAATGGGTGTGCAAATAACCACACGTGCATTTGACACGCTGAGGATGGATCATGGCGATACAGTGGCATTAAGACGATATAGATTCAGCACACATCACGTCTGCTCGGGGACGCTGTTGCAATATTCTATTTTCGAGGCCACGTAGATAATTAATTTTAATTGGCATCTTCAGTCTATCTATGTAGTTGTAATTGGCGTCTCCATTGCAATTTACAATGATTATAATATAATAATGAATAAATTGAAAATGTTTTCCTATTTTTTCTCTCAGAAATAAATATGCTCTGAAATTTTTGTACATACGTAAAGTTACTTTTCGAGAAGACAATTGCTCATACAATAAAAAAATGTTAAATAAAGATTACAGTAATGAAAGTGACAATGAAAACATTTGTTTTTTATTTCTTCTTATGCAAAAAAGTGGAATAAACAACTTTGCAATCAGACTGAATACGAAGAGAATTTTTTTGAGAGGTTTCTTGTACGAAGGAAAAAATTGATATTCCTTAAGCGTTGACGAATCGTGCAATGATTGTCGTCAGTTTCAATTTTCACTTAGAACTTGTTGTTCCGGTCCATTTCAAGATTTTCACTCCGCTAACTTTTTTTCCGTGCCTTTCTTTACTCTCTCTATTCTTTTTTTTTAAATTATTCTTTATAACATTAATCTGGTAAATAATATTTTTAAAATTATGTTTGTATTTCTATAAACTATTATTTGTACGGAAAAGAACTCAAGAGTTTTCATCAGATAAGTAATTATGAAGGAAATTGTGCGTCCAGATGGAAAGAGATTTCTCTGAAAAATCGCTATTCAACAGCACTTTCGATTAAATATAAATGAATATTATATTATGCCAAAATATTCCGTAGTGATTTCGCGTGGATGACAACAAGTAAATTTGCCATTTTTTCACTTATTAATAATTAAATCTTTTATTTTGGATATATCTAATGTTGTTAAGTTGACAGGAATGCCTCACGAGTTCTGCCTGCCTGCACTCGTTTCCGAGAACACACGAAACTCAAAAGTTTCCCACTTATCACCACCGCGCCACGTGGTCGTCGGTAAATTCTTCATGAGACACTGAGGATGAGTACACAGCGGCTCGGAAAAAGGCGCTTGAACTCGAGTTAGAAACGCGAAGATTTGTGTGAAACTCACCACGCACAGGTTATTATCCGTCACACGGTTTGCCGTGAAAATCAAACTTTTTTTTTAATAAAAAAAAAAGATCTCGTGCGGGGGCCCTGAAGGAGCTCTCGGCGGCTCCTGCTCTCCTCGGGGTTTTCTGTTACTGTCTGTGTAGCGACGCTTAGTGAGCGGCTTTTATTAGAAGGAGGGGCCTGGGCACCACCTCCACGCTACACTTATGTCCACGTCTGTGCCTCTCGTTCTCTCCTTCTTGTCAGGTCCGCGCGGGAGATCCTGAAGAAGGGATCAACCGCATCGATAAATTTCATTCCGATCGCCGAAACGTGAATACTTCGAGGATGACCGTCAAGAGATGTAGCCACGTGTGGCGAACTTTCGAATGTAACAATGTAATTTAGCATCTTCGCTGCGCAGCCAAGCAAAGTTTTGCATTTAGGGACAGATATTTTCCGGATAAGAATAATACTTAACATTTTAAGTATTTGCCTTTTAGCCGCAAAGTATCTGTATCTCGAAAGAAAATCTCCGTTAAAATAGCATGCGCACGTACGGATAATTAAACAGCAAGGTTTCTCCCTTATCGGATTTCTCATTTGCGGTAATTTTTAAATATTTTTACTTCCCCTCCGCGGAAAGCTCTCTATCCAACAATATTGATAAAATCGATAATTAATTACTTAAAGTATGAGAAACAACATTTGTGTTAGAGATGTAGGTATATAGATAATGTATCGTAAGACGTGACATAAGATTGAAACGCGAATAAAATCTTGAGTAACAGATGAACGGATAATTATGAAATAGATATCTTGGAACATTTATTTAAATTATTCATATTTGTTTTCTCGACACATGATGCGTTCACAGCTATGATGTGTTGTTTAACTTGCAACTACAAAGTTGTCACAGATAATTACAAAAATACTTTCAAATTACCGTTATATGCGATTATTATTTATCACGTGCGTCCATGCGTTACTAACAATCACTTTTACTCACATTACAAAGCAGTGAAACTTTACTCATTTTCTGATGACACAGGCTATTGATGTAAATCTCCGTCGATTAGTGCAAAATGATGTCGCGATGGATAATTACGGCGCGACGCCGATAATGAAAGCGCGCATAAACGGCATCTCTCGCGTAGGTCATGGAACATCCTAATAGGTCATAACAAATACTTGTCAAGCGAAGCCATTTACTCATAATAACGCGTTCTTCTTTTTATAATTCAGGGTTGAAGTGAGCAGTTTTTGCGAGTATGTTTGTAATAAATCTTGTTATAACAAGGTGTATCATAACAATAGGAAGTAGAGAACATTGCGCAAGCACGTTGCCGCACGCGTCTTGACGGGTAACCCTTTGCGTGAGAAGAGAGCAATTACGTTTGCACACCGCAAATTCATACTTGAGATTCTACTTCTTATTACTTATCAGAATATCCTTTATAAGCATATGTCTATGATTACATCAAGAATCGCCTTGAACCGTTTATTTAGAAATTTTGCATAAACTTGTACTTATCGCTTATTTGCCTATACTAAATTACTTACTTC
The DNA here is from genome assembly GCF_000956235.1 of Wasmannia auropunctata. Lineage (NCBI taxonomy): Eukaryota > Metazoa > Arthropoda > Insecta > Hymenoptera > Formicidae > Wasmannia > Wasmannia auropunctata. Next base: position 1,476,197 of record NW_012026774.1, read on the forward strand.
CTACAAGTTAGATATCGCTGACATTGAACAACCATGGATAATTTGAATTACGTATTTGATATATTATATTATATTATATATATATATATATATATTATATATTATATATATATGCAATTAATGTATTATTATGTACAATTGCACAACGTCGTAAAAAGTTAATTATTGGCCTAATTTAGTTTACCAATCGTTTTATCTTACCAATTTATCTATCGGCTTTTTCAAAATGATATAAGATTGAGTCAATGATAGAAATTGTATTTGACTATTGCGTCTATCATCCTGCTCTGTTTAACGTGAAATTTTTCTTACTTAATTATTTTTTACCAGCAAAGCCGTTTGAAAACGGAACACACTGTGAATTTGGATTATAAAAATGCGCATGCACTTTTGATACGCTTCGTTTAGTAAAAAGAATACTCAGCTTTACACTATTCCCGTTTATTTTATGCTGATATATATTGGACAAATTTTATTATTTTTACTTATCACAGAGTTTAATAAAAGTACAGCCAGGATTTTTTTTTTTATTTTATTTATTAAATTGATTCTATTTTATTTTTTATAAAAACTTAGAGTAAAAAAGCAATAAGGGGATCATAAAATGAATAATCAAGCATAAAAGCTCTGATGCTTTTATTGAAAAAAAATTTATGAATAAAAGCTTTATTATATATATTACATAACTCATATTGAATATAAGATATAATATTCATAATATTTTAAAATAAAATAAGCAAATTAAAAAAGTAAAAATTTCTGTCGTGATGAAATAATAAATTGGTTTATAAACGCAACGTGTTTTTTTTTGTATATTTATGTGCGTTTAAATTTGCATTAATTAGATATAACTACTTTCTCTTCTAAATCACAAAAGTATGTATCATAGAAAGAGTCAAAATGTGAAAATATATATTTTCAACAAATTAATTTTAAATGCTTATAATGTATCCATTTCACGTACGTGTTAACTTCAGTATAATCTTTTCACACGTTATTTTGTCTGAAATTAAAACTCAATTATCTTGACATCAAATCTTATTTTAGTTTATTTGAAATTATATCCTTCAAATGAGTATGAGTAATTAATCAGATAACATCTGACATGTAATGACGCATCGAACGGCATTGCCCAAAGTACTACCGTATTTCCTAGCGAAACCCGAAGCTCGAAACTCAAAGTTTCCGCAAAATAAAATCGAAAGCGATACGTTTCAAGTATTTGTGTTGCGTGCGTCTAAGTTTTCACTGGTTACAAAAGACCTAGGTGCAAATCAGTACAATATAATTAAATGTTACTTTGTTACTGTGGAAATGTACTAGAATGTATGTAACTATTCTTGAAACATTATCCGACAGAATCAAAATTCGATTCTCCATTTTCGAGGTGATGAGTCACGCCGCGCCGCTTAGATTATTTTGATTGCTTTAAATAATTTTAATACTTTTAATCCTCCGTCAAATTCATACATATTATATTGTCTATCTTTACCTACTTAGCTTTTCAATTATGCATTTATTAAATCGCGTTTACAACATAGTAATTTTCCGTTGTTCTAAGGAAGGATTGCGAGTGTTTTGTTGACGAATTGATTTTCCTCTCCCGGCGTTTCCGTCCATTACTTGTCAGTAAGTTGAAATGACAGCAAAAAACAGGTAAAGCAATTATTTTTCCCTCATGATGAAAGAAGATGATTTGTCTCGGATAGTTCATATTTAATGGCGTTATTGCTACATACGTTGTGTACATATGTGCATATATATGTATAATTGTAAGGCATATTTACAATTAATTGCTTACAAATTAGAGAATCATTATCTAATCATTTTCTATTTATTCCAATTACAAACAGGAATCAACGATTGCAATTTTCATGAAAGTCCACAACTCGATTATAGATATCTTCTTTTTCATTTTGCTTTATTTATAGCAGTTACGATTTCTATGGAAAATCCATGGGTCGTTTACAGAATATCTTTTTCATTTTGCCGAGCGACACATGTAGCGCGAGATATATAATGTGAACGCATTTCCGATGACCATATAACTTGCGTCACGTAACGCGGAACTTGAATAGATCGACATACGTGAGATACCGACAACGGAATTATATTTGGACCAAATAGCAATCAGTGGAGAAAATCGGTAAAGAACAAAACTGTAATATTGATGTAATTCCCGCGTGATCAACGTTGATCAACAGCTTTTTACTTTTCGAAAGTGTTACATAAAATGAGAGCCGGAAGGAAAAATTTATAGTCAAAAGAAAGGGATGACGACGTTACTATATGCAGATAGGAAATGCTTGGAATAATTACAGATTTAATTAGTGCGTACGTAACATATATTACGCATTAGTATCCGCGCTGTAATACGTAATACGTAAACGATAAAATAAAAATATGTCAAGAATTTTTTAATATTAAGAACAAGTATCACATATCAAAGCAGTCAAAAATATAAAAATTTCATAGATTATTTTATTATTATGTTTGAGTATCATTGTAAAATTTGTAAGCACAATTCTTTTATATTTAAAAATTAATTATATTTATTTTAAACAATATTAATTTGAATTAGACGGCGTAAAACACCAATAATTTTGAAAGCGCCTTCTACGGTCATAGATAGATCTTGGTGGCTAATAAATTCTATATGTTAATAAATTTTTTAAAATTCATATAGAATTTATTAAGCACCAAAATTCAGCCATGACCAAAGAAGGCGCTTTCAAAATTATTTTAAGTTTTTGTTTGCATTGATTCTGATGTAAAATCGCGTTTCGTAGTACTTATTTTTATTTAATCAGAAAGTAGTACATTACAAATTAAATCAATTTTTCTAACGTATTAATAAAATTTTAATAAATATTCGTGCAAATTTATTTTGATTACTTGTTCAAAAGTTATTTATCTAAAACTGCAGAAAAATATAGCCATCGCGCTGTATGAGCATACTTTATAAATCAAATTATTTGTTACTTTTTGCAGTTGTTTCAGAGTGTGTTCACAATCAAAATTTTTTGTCGTTTTAAATTTCAACAATTTTTAATTGGTATTGTCTAAATATCCTTGAACAATATTGACTATGCAAGGAAGTTTTTATACAGTATTTTTTTGTCATACAGTTAACATTTTCATATTAAAGACACATTTATTATGTTTTAGATTATGACGGAGTATTAATTACTAATAAATATCGCGCATCTAATCTACGCATCTAATTTTCTCACGTTGCAATATGAATATATCTACGGAGGCAATCGTAGGTCAAAAGAAACGAAGCGATGATTTCTCGTTACTATTCTGAATATTTCTCGTGAGAGGCCAAGGCCCTCCTGCGATATCCTACAAAACTACGTTCACTTTTGTGCATCACCTTGTGAATCGCCTTCATATTTCTTTATTTCTTCCTCGCTTCTTTTGCACATTTGTTGGATTCAATGCGCATTAGCGAATTTTCAATAGTCTTGATTACATCTAAAATAAGACTTTGCCCATTTCGAAATAAAACGACTTAATTGATTCGTTCAAACTGAATAATTTGAACAACCTGTCGCACATCTTTTAAAAAATGTCAACGAAAAAAAATTACGCAAATATATGCAAAAATATATATACAAATCATATCTGTACATCACCTTGTATGAATTACCTATGTATATCTTTATTATTTCCTTGCTTTTGGCACATTCGTTTAATTCAATACATTGCATTAACGAATTCTCGATAATCTCGAATATATTTAGAACAAAAATTTGCCTGTTTCGAAATGAACGGCTTCATCTATAATTTTATCAAACCGGATAACTTGGACAACCTGTCGTGCATTATTTCGAATGTTAATAAAAAATTTACATACAAGAATATACATATATAAATTATATTTCAATAAAAAAATTAATTATTACATTATTTGAAAACAAAAAAGTTTTAGATACAGCAAGAAAAGTAAAGCGTATAAAAAATAATATGAATAATAAAAATAATATGGAAACGTAAATAATTTGACTCAAATCTTTTCAACAGGAACAGTCGTCAACGTTTCAGCAAAAGATATTGAGTCATTCTACATGTCTGTAGATATGTTACTACATTCTTCGATAAATACTGCAGTCACAGGTATATAAATGTCTGTAATCTTGTAGAAAGAGAATTGTGCAGAATATGTTTACGGACACTTTATGGCCACTAATGCTCGCCTTAAATTAACTAACGCTATAAATAATACGGAAAATAATGATTTCAATAGCTGAAGGAATTTTTAATCATCACTTCTGTTGCAACACTCAAATATTAATTATATACAATTGGAAAGACTTTCCACATTCCTTTTATTATTTCATGATTATCACACGTTTCACCTTTTGCAATGCAGAGTCCCACGAGCGCCTTTATGATATTTTTGATTGTTGGTCCGGAAACGGGATTCCCCGTCACCAGTGAAAGTGTGACGTGGCACGATTTTGTTCTTTGCGAACCGGAGATTGTAACGGCAGGCAATTCTGAGCTTGGCAACAATTAAACGGAGCTTCGCGACGTGTTTTATAAATTTGGCAAAAGCGAGCGTACGGATAATGAATGAATGAATGAATTTCTCTCTCCTTTCCCACGTTTTTACAGATGAATCTCTGTCTTTTCTTTCTCACGTTGCAAAAAATATCTTTTATAAATGAAACGGAATAATATAATCCATTTCGTCACGTAGAAATCGGAGGGAAATTAAAGAATAATTCTTTGTAACGATAATATATCTCGCAAACGCGCAACAATGGAAAATTGCACACTTCGATCCAAGCTACATCTAATTCGTGTCATTGCAAGTTTCTTCCTCTTACGATTATCCTCTTTTTGCGTTCAATCGTTTTTCCCTCATTTTGCAGGCTCAAAGTAGCGCGCCCAATTATTACAGATAAGAATTACCTGTCTACATAGTGGCTATCATCGTCCGAAAGAATAGTCCGTAGCGCGAATGTTGTTAACCTTGCGGTTACTGAGATTTGCATGAAAGCGGGACCGTTCGATCGCGGGGCCCGGGTGCATGCAATCGTGTCCCGTACGCTACTCGATTGCATCTAAAATACAAGTTTCACGCATTATACGTGACACACGCTCGTACGACGTTCAGATGTCGGTTCAACGTTTTTTATCATTCGGGGTAAAAGTGAAAATGATCATTGATTGGCACAGCGGTGCAAAGGTTTCTCTCTCGAACGGATGTTTCGACGTTCTTTTGCCGTTCGTTCGATCCTTCGAATCGATTACGTCGCATTTGCGAAAGGGTGAAAAGAGCGGTCATTGAGCTTCGCGTTTTTCATCTGTATTTCTGCAAGAATCAGTTTATTGCTGAAATGAGTAATGAGTCCGCGTGATTACACGAGTTTGGATATCGAAGTGAAATTAATGCTATCGATCTATTTTTATCTTACTTAACTTAGCTTACTTAACTCGAGTCGCAACTTCAACGTGCGGCGCTCATATACTTAAAATAGTAACAGGTTGCTCGAAAATATTATATTGATTTCAGCGTTTGACGTCATTGAAGTGTATGTGACAGACATATGTATGTCATTTTAATACGATGCCGTAATGTAATTTACATGTGCATTTACCACACGCGCACACATACGCGTGTAAATAGATACATATTGTATGTCAACTGTTATTGACTTATCATTAAGGTCGCAATAAATAAATACGTTTTCCGTCTATACAAACTTTTTAGATGTGTAAATTCCGCATTCGTATTATTAGCGCGTAAAATGCAACTTTAATTAACATATTTTAATAATTACTAATAATAGTATGTCTCTCTCTCTCTCTCTCTCTCTCTCTCTCTCTCTATGATTAACATAAATCACGAATTTAATTCCAGAAGACGCTTCATTTACGATATACGATTAAGATAGGATGTGTAGAAATAATTTTTAGTCACATCAGCATCTTAATGTGTAAAAAATATTGTGCTTATTTTATCATCGTATAATTAAGTAAATATTTTATCACGGGATAAAACAACCGGTCTTTTTTGGGATTGGAAAGCATTGATGAGCTTGAAATCTTCGGACGACGACGACGATTTTACCGACAGCTACCTTATTAAGACAACTGTGAAACAGAGACTTCGATTAGCTCTAAGGCTTTGGTGAACGTTCGCTAGACGGAGACACCTTTATCAACATCGATATTTTAAATATTTTAAATTACTGTCTTTAATTTAATTGCTGTCTAATGAATTTCCATGACGTACTCGCGACATTTTTTCCTTCTCTTGTTCCCATGGCGGTACACACGTGAAACACGTGACGCTAAAAGAAAAGCCGATTACTTTGTTCAGGCGTTACACAAGCGTTACTTCCGATTTGCGACGAACGTTTTATTAAATTGGATCGCTATATTAGGGTCCTGTTGACAAATCTCTGAGAGCCATTCACTTATTTTAAACGATGGTCTAGGCAGGTGACACGGCAGAGTTCTTCGAAGAGGCAGCCGATGCATATTGGCCAGAAGTTAAGAACGGTCTGCTTGCAGTCTAGACAGAATAGATCGTACAAGTCGCGGCGATCGATGGAGAATGAAAGGTAATAGTGATCGGCATCTAACGATGGCGGTGATAAGTTCACGTGGACTTCGTAGAGAAACCAGTTTTTATTTCATCGTTAACTTCCTCTCCGACAGTGCGCGATTTATTCATTTTTTGTCCTTAACTCACTTACCAATAATTCACCACTAATAAGTGACTATGGAAGCAAGATATATATAGCACAAAAAACGCAGTTCTTTTTTTGTAGCCTTTGTTTCACGTGTCTACTTTTCTTTGAACCATCAATACCTACGTTACGAAATCGTTTTCATATTTTTTAATTGAAAAACTGTAATGTATCAGAAAATGATTATGCATTTTTGCGTACTAAATTACACTTTTTTGAATAGATATACATACGTCTTATTTATATTTTATATTTCTAACTAAAAAGTATTTGCGCAGTTACCTACATCCTGAGGTCTTTGTTTCTTTTTTTTTTCTCTAAAGTTGCAAAAATCGTTTTACCAGGTCTGGGCGGAAGAACACGTTGCAAACACGATGTTGCGAATCGCGCAAATCGTTCGACAGCACAGTGCACACTGATCGTGCATTTGTGCAATGGAAAGTCCATCGGCCTCGTATGTTGCATTCTTTTTTCCGCGTCGATTTTATCGCGCTCGATTGAACAACATCGAGTCATTCAACGTGTTCTGTTATTAGCGTCATACAGTTACTTAAATATTACTAGGAAGTACTGCGTTAAAGATACAAATTTCATAATTTACTGATAATTAACGCAATCTTCTAAAAGTAAAATAATCCTTTTCTAAAAATAGAAAAGAATCTATATAAATACATATACATAGTCGTGCTGTTCCTAAGAAAAATGGCTCTATTTCATAAATAAAATAAAGAGCAGGATAAAATGTATACTTGTTTTTATTAAATTAAACAATATTATAAAATAAAAATAATTATAAAAATGTTCACTTTTGGTCTTCACAAATTTCTTCAAACAACCAAGCTTTCAATTCTCAGCACGCAAAACCTCAATTAGTATCGATTGTTTTCATTAAATTAATCTATACAGCCTTGATATTTCGATGATATTTAGACCAAGCCCTTTTCTAAAATTTAAATGCGAAGACCTTAATTATTATCAAGGCTTTGAACATTTATCTCAAGGCAAGCGTCGAGATTATGCATAATGTGAGAATTTGTAATTTTGTTTCAAAAAATTTATAAAATCAAAAGACAATATTTTTATATAATAATTGATCTATTTAACAAAAATAATATATTTCATGCTATTTTTTATTTTAATTATTAAATAAATACATTTTTTTTTAGAAACAAAATTTATGGTATGACTATGTACAATATTTTTATCAATGCTGCATATGTGTATACATATTTATTCTTTACAATTGTATTTATAATACAAATAATTGCTATATCGGACCTTTTTGTGCACTTTTTTGAAGGCGCTGTGTTCAATTACAGGTTGAGATACTTGGAACCTTTATGTAAACCTTTCTTCGTCGAAAAAGTGAAAGGTTACCGAACATAACCGGACAACCTTCTAGTTGCTGTAGAAATATCCTGAATTGACATTTCACACTCACCTTTTTTTATTGCGTATCATATTCTCATGTTTTGCAATTAATTTTTATAATTCAAGATCATCGTGATTTCTTTTTTTATTTTAATTGTAAATTTATTGCCTAAATATACTAAATCTCTTATTGGAAAATTCATAAATATTCAGTTTTGACATTTTTAAAATATTTGTTTTATTGCTAAGCATTTATCATTCATCTTTTATCGATCTTTATTTTTTAAATAGGTATTTATTATTTTAAACAAATTAATTTTCAATTTGAATTTGTATACATCCTTGAATCTAAATTTAAATGAAGTATGAGATTAATCAGTAAGCAATGATTTAGTAGTTCCTGTTATGGAATATATATATATATATATATATAT
>NW_012026774.1:1484731-1539712 GCF_000956235.1 Wasmannia auropunctata
AATAATAATATACTTGAAGAATTACGTCGAGGCAGATTTTTAAATAATATGTTTATTCAAACTCTGGGGGATTCAATATATATTCATATTTTAATGTATATACATAAATATATATATATATATATATATATATATTTCGTAGTTAGTTGCATAATATAAATTGTCCGAAGACAGCTCGTAAAGTAGAATCCTCTGACTCGGGTCTTTACTGACTTTCTACTTTGCATGCCCTAAGTTAAATCAGCCACTTTCAACTCGGCTCACTCGTGAGAGCTGTCATTAGCGTGAGCGGGTGTGAATACGTCCTTGCTTTGTGCCCACAAGAAACGGGATGCCATCACTCATTACAGGGACTCGTTCTCATTATTGTTACCGCTTAGAACCGCAAGATCACGTTCACGGTCGTGACCGAGATAAATCTGTGAATACTTTACTGCTACAGTTTTACTTTTAATCGATTTTACTTCGTGTATAAAGATGTATTCGAAACGAAGAGCTGCGACTTTCCCATGAAATCGGAGGCAAGCTCTGGATCTTAGAATTAAATTCTCTTGAAAGAATTGAGTTATCTTGGCGTGACTGAAACCGTTATGTTTCGAAAACTGTTTTAACGAGTTCTTATTACGATATACACAATTGCTAACGATACAAATTAGTAAATAACTAGACTGAGGTTACGTCTAGTTTAACAATTGGCTTAACGAAGCTAAGTATTAGGAAACAAGATTCGATATCGATAAGGTTGCTACACCCGGAAGACGCATAAACGGTGAACTCGTAAACTCGTTTCGACGATGGCTTACGCGCAATATCGCTTAATCGCGCGGTGATCAACGTCCAGAACGCGCGATCACTCGTCGTCGATGTCGTCGTCTAACGTAATTCCCATCCACTATACTAGCTCCAGAAAATAAGTAATTTCGCCATTTACAATATTACAAAATTGCCACGTGTTCGCCACAAGATTAGGAGGCACTCGCGCCGTCCCTTACGAAAGTCACTCTCGCCTGTCATCACGTGCGTTTCGCGTTACATACTCGCCCATCGGTGCGCATAATTATCCGAATGCCGGAGAGAGGAAGACCTCGTCGGGTGGAAACGCAACGACGGAAGTGAGCGCGACCGCCTCCCCGGGCCCGGTGTACTATATGATTAGCGGAGCCCGATATCTCGATGGTGCATGGAAAAAAGTGCATGCTTCCGCGACCAGGGGAAAAAAACAGACCTTTGATTAGGCCCAGCCTATAAAGCAACCATTTTCCTATTCAACTGTCCAGTTCTTCAAGTACGATCCTCGTGTTCCATCAGCTCTTTCTTCTGAGATCGGCACGCGTCCAGTTTCTTTTAATAAAATCGAACGAATTGTCTATATTTAATTTATCCGACATGTAAATTGATTACATTATTATTTGAAGAGGATAGCTCTTGCTCGTGATAGTGAGTGAAATGTGAAATCGAGAGTACAAGTGTGCTGTTATTATTTGTATAATTTAACGCGTTATCTCTCGAGGCTGTTTATATTATCGAGTTTATTAAACACATCGATAAAATTTGTCAACAACGTATGAAATATAAGAAAAAAAATGTGACGTTAACTTTTATCTCGAAAATCATGGTATATTATAATCGTCCGCTAATTGTACTTAAACTTTTGAAGCCTTTCGAATGAAATAACAAACTTTGGAGAAATATCGATTTTCAAGATGCCCCTCATGTTATCGAGAATACTGTCACATTCAAACTGCATTCTAATGTTGGTAATATTCAACCTCGTGTCCTCGGCGCCTTTGAAATCCTCGAGAAACTCGCCGCTGCAAAACGATCAAGGCTTCTCGGCTTCGCCAAAGATCTTGGAGATCCAACTGCCGCTCAAAATCGCTTCGAAAGAAGACTTAATAGCTTGGTCTAAGTACGTAACGGGTTTGATGGCATCGAAGATAAATTTCGCGTCGATTTCGAAAAACTCGCCGTCAGTCGAGAAACGATTTCCCTTTACGAGCAATTCAGACTCGAGATCGAAGGAGACGATGAAGAAGGCACCTCTGAACGAGAAGCGACCAGGTCTGAATTATCCGGCGCGAAGACTCAAGGAGCCTCCTGTGCAAAACGCGGAAGAAAAAGTGGTCGCTTACCCTTTGCCCATGGGAGCGATGCAAACGACGGCGTCCAATCCGCAGGACCCATCTAGTCTTTCTTCCTCGAATGTCAATGGACCGAATAATTTTGGACAATACGTGGACTTTAACATTGGGAATCCCTTCCAAAATGAAATCGATCCCTTCGCGAATTTTGAAGCTTACTTGCAGCCGCCTGCCAACATGTATCTTCCGTTGCCGCAAATCGATATCCCTAAATCGTATCAGAACGCTATTGATAAGAACGTATCCAGCTTCGAGGAGCCGGCGAAATTTCAGACTACGAGCAATTCTTTGAATTTTCACATCAACGCCCACAATAACGAGCTTCAACAGGCACTGCCGTTCACCGTGAATAACGGGTTAAATGGAATAAATCTGTCGCATGTAGGTGAACCTCTGTTGACTTTTCCGTTCCAAGCATTGATTACAGTCACTAAAGAACTTCCGCTAGCTGCGGTGACCTCGAAGATACAGCAGAAGGATTACATCGCGAGCAGAGATTTTCCGAACGAATTCCTGCCGTACTTTGAAAACAATTATACGAATGAATCCGGACAAATCGTCTTCAATGATTTCGCCGCAGATACAAGTGAAACGAAAACAAAGGGAAAGGTGAAAAAAGGGAACGAGAAGGTGCAGAACACGCAAGGGCAGAAAAAGCAAAACCAGAAAAAGACGTCGAAAACTTCGTCGAAGAAGCAGAAGTCGTCCGTAAAGCGACAATCGTCCATACTCGGGGATTTGTTGAGAATGTTGGGTGTTCTGCGGAAACTGCCGAAAAATAGCACTGAGATTAACGTCGCAACACCTGTCCTTTCTATCTTGAAAGGTAATTCGCAGAAGATACAAGTGGCCTTCGACGAAGTGAGTAGATTATAAGCAGTAATTTTAAATGCACATAAATGTATTAATTTAAATAACTTATGTTCAGGTTGGTGAACGTTACGATCTAAAAAGTGCTTTATGAAATAAAGAAATGAATCTTTTGTGCTTGGAACGAAAAAAATATATGTCGTTATATTCAAAAGAATAGTATTAGACAATTATAAAAATATATTGCCGCAATGCGATTCGCAATTCTTGCTAAAGCACTATAAAAAATTGAGATCGAAATGATATTTGAAAGTCACGCGCAAGAAATAGACGATTCTTAAAAGGGAAAATGAAAAGTATTTGCTTTTTGCGTCCACATTTAAGGGCTAAACTATATACAGTTTTTAAAATGTTCTTGTAAAATATATTTTTTAAATTTTTTGTACTTTTAAATATTTTTATCCTTTACGTTAACATGCATCTCAGATAATTGTTCTTATAGCGTTATACGGAAAAAGATATATAAAGATGAAAACAATTAAAAGTTACAAAAAAAACTGTAAAAGGAATTTACAGCCGATTGCGTTCGCTATTAAAAATAGAGAAGAACGGCGATAATTGTAAATAAAATTGTGAAATTTAAAATTCACAATTTACTATACGTTGACCGCAATATTTCCAATCTGCGAGAAGACGCTTATAAATATGTATAAAAATGTCAGTGATCCATTATACAAATGAGGACCAATGACAAATTCTCTCTTTCTCAATTTATCTTAAATTTAGTGACGAAATCTCAATGAAACGGCCTCGATTGCATCCTGATTACGCGTCAATAAAGATGCAATATTGAAACGTTAAATTAATGAATGTGACTTTTTTCCGACATAATAGACGACATTATAAACAATATTTGTACCTTACAAAATGATTGATGTAATAACATTCGTTTGCCAAAAACGTCTTTAATTAAAATTGCTTATTTTAGACGCCGCCTAATCGTGGGAGAAGTAATGAAACGTTTCAAGCACAGCAACTGGATGTATGCAGTTTATTTTTATTTATTATAATAAAAACAGGCGTTTTATATAATTATTACAACGTGAAATGTCACGTAGGAAGACGATGATGAAAATGACGATAACGGGAACGGCGATAATGGGAATGGCGATAATGGAAACGGCGATAATGGAAACGGTGATAACGAAAATGATGATAATGAAAACGAGGCTGAGGGGAATGGCGATGATGATGACGGGCCGCAAACAGAATCGCAGGAAGATGACGAGGAAGAAGAGGGTGGATCTATACAAGCTATTATCGATTTATTACCGTTAGCTGCACCGATTCTCGAGGAACTTAGTGATGTAAGATGACACATCGACGAACTTGTACAGCGTGTAGGACTATGACATTTGCAAATTTCCTATATTCGCGTTTCTTGCACAAAATATTCTATCGCAATACAACATTAGAGGTGAAGTCAGCGTGAAAAACAGTGAGCTATAATTATGGTTATGATCATTTTTTAGCCGGAATCCGACGTCGATATAGCGGAGGTGCTTCAAGGTGCAATTCCTCTTCTCGAAGGACTCTCTGATGTAAGATTAAAATACCACTCTCATCTGTCCTCTCCAAATTATTCGTAGATATTTAATTATATAATGACAGAATATTTATTCTGTGTCTTCTAGCCAGAGGAGGATGGAGTTGATCTTCCATCAGTCCTATTGCCGCTCTCCCAGAAGCTCAGTGAGGTAAATTTACCGAGTAATAATTTCCAAAGTCCGCTCTCTGTGAACGTCGAAATAATGTCTTCAGGGCCCAGAAGGACAAGGCAGCGATTCTGGCGCTATTTTAGGACCTATCATTCAGCTGATAGCACCATTGATCGGACCTCTTTCGGGCCCCCTGATCGGTCCGCTAAGTCGTACCAGTAGTGGTGTAAGAATTTTATTTAATAAAATTGTAGAAAGAATTATGAACAAAATTGCAGAAAAGTGAGAGAAATTAATTTTCATACGAATGTAAAAACAGATATAAATGGATAGGTATCAATTTGACTTTCAGCCTCAAGGCGCACAAGGATCGGCATCGGCATCTGCAACATCGTCTGAGCCTTTAAGCAAGGTAATTTATATTTTGTAAGCCTTTCTGTGTATATTTATATTTATATAATATAGTGCGCAATTGCGATTTTGCATTATTGCTTATCTATTTATATCAATATTTTGCGTTGATTGATTTTAGCCGCAGGGAGCATATGGGCAATCAATATTGTCGGGTCTTATCGCCAGTATCACTGCAAAACTAAGTAAAGTATGTCATAAAACGAACATATCTTCTATACGATTATTTAACAACCTTATTAATTTCGATTAATCTCTTCTTTTTCCGCATTTTTTTTTATATTTTATATGAAAAACTGATCCCGCTCTTATTATTTCTAAATTTCAGGAATCCGTCGCTTCGGCAGATGAATCGGACGTGAAATCTCTAGTAAGCTCGGTTGTATCAGGCGTGCTCGCTGGTGCCAGCGCTGGTTCGAGCGGTCATAAAAAAGGTTATGGTTATAATAGATATGGTCCATATGGTCAAAATGCCAGCAACGGATATGGTCAATATAACAGAGACACGTACCACGCGTCTACATCTCACGGCGATTATCATCCCTACGGCTATGATAAACCCGTAAGCAATTTTTCTTTTAAACACACGCGCAAAATTTTAGATTTACGATTATAAATTATAAATTTATAATTATTGATAATTATCTATTATAATTGCAATTATTTAACAATTTCAAGAAAGACTTTAGTTGAAATAAACAAATAGTATGTCATATTTTATTTTTATTATGCTCGTGCACAAAAATATAGTAATTTCGCAATTTTTGTCTGAGAATTGTCGATCGGGATTATGTTGCAGAGGGGAGCTCCATCATCGGGTCTCGAAGCACTTGCCGCGCCGCTGCAGGAAGTCCTCGGGGCTTTCCTGAAACTGTCATCCACGTCATCATCCTCCAGCGCAAATCTGTCCGGCGCATCGTCGAGCTCCAGCACTAGTCTGTCGGCCGGTTCCTCGCAATCGTCACATCCAACCACCACGGCAAAACCCACGTATGGTCCACCCCCAAAACCGCCGCATTATGCATCGCATCATTATTATGCAGCGCCGCCGGCGCCGCCGTCTTCTTACAATTCTTACGCACCTGCATCCACGAGCTCTGCCTACACGTCGTATGCGCGGAGACAAGTCGCGCGGCAGAAAAAGAAATTTTGAGTCGCAAATTTCGCCTGCAGTTTATCATTTTATCGATTTTTAAAGAATTACCTTTGCATGATGCAATGATGAACAATATTTCGATTTGACTGTAAATGTTCTTAGGATTACTTTTGGTTTTTGTTACACAAAGCCTCTCTGAAAAAGCTTCATTCAGCGCAGGTGTCACGGCTATGGAGCCGGCTCATGACCTCTCTGATAAATCCTAGCAGAGATTATCTTGCAACGAACTCAATACAACTGAGATCATGTGGGTAGGTATATTAGCTTCTATGTAATAATTGCAAGATAATCTAACCGCGCAAGGACAGGTGTCACGTCATTGCTTTCGTTTTTCTCATTTAAATTATTATTTCCTGTGAACAATCTTGTGGCTAAACTGCAGTGAATAATTCCGCGCAAAACGAAACACCGCCACTCGCACTTTCAACATTGAACATTGTGGGGACATTGATTATAAATTATAACTAATAATTAATAATATAATGTTGTTTTGTAAATAGAATAAAATTTATTTATTCTTACAGACTAATCAAAATTATTATCCACAATTATTAATAATTGTTACCAAGGCTGAAAGTCTAGACTTTGTTCTAACTGGATTTTAAATGCACTCATTTTAATTCCAAAACACTGCAAGGATGTAATATTTTATACCCATAAGCAGACATGCCAGGAAACGGTAATTCTCGTTTATGCGGAAAAGAGACCCTGTATTTGTTTCATTCGGAGCATGTACGAGGTACGTAAAGGCGTATATAAAAGCGCACTTAAAAAAACTGATTGCTTGCATATGCGCAGCACTTACGCATTACCCGGATCTGGTACCACGTATCCGGGTGTGTATGCGCGTCCGGGACACGTGTGCGAGAGCCGAACACCCGGAAGAAACGGACAAAAGGAGCACTTTGCATTCTTGGACGCAGCCAATTTCTTCTCATTTTTATTATGTAGGGCTAGCTTGACTGAAATTCTAAACAAAGAAGCGCGTGAGGCTGATGAAGAAAAAAAAAACTAGACCGATCCTGTGTGAAACGACGTGTAATCAGCGAAATTATATAGGCAGGTTCTTTACGACGAGCCGATAGGCATTAAATATACTTGTCCTGGATATACTATACGGATATATACGAGCGATGAGTTACGATAGTTACGTGACTGTCTCTAAGCGATGCTATTAACGATTTATTTTGTTTCACTAGGAAGCCAGGTTTATATTGTAGTTTGTACTTCTATCCTTTTCACATCACGTCGACGTGGACATCAATCATGACCGAGACAATAATTTGGCGATCCCTGCGAGCGATTCGAACTCCGTATATCGTGGCGATCAGTTTCGAGACAGCATCGATCTTCGGAGAATTTACACGTTCTCCATAAAAGGTCTGTTGAAACCAACAATTTGCATATCCCGAGACACTTTCAATGAGGCGCTTTGCAACATTAGAGCACGGTTTCTCCGCGGGGTCGCCCTCTCTTTCTGCCCTGCCTTTTCCTGACTCTGTCTTCGTCACTTGTGAAATATAGTCGGCAGGTCAAACGTCTCCCGGCTTATTATGGGTTGACAGATTTACGCAATTCGCGTAAATCAGCCAATTTTGTGCTCCTATTTGTTCCACCTGTTTTCACCACCCCTCGTGGACACCCTGCTTTACATTTCTTTAACCGATCGACTTTAACGGGTCGGCATGAGGAAATATCATTTGACATCGTGCGCGATATAGCGTGTTTTAATGGTTCGTGAAATTCACTAATAGCACGCGACGCGGCCGGGATGCGGACCTGCGCTCGTAGCATTGCGTAAACGACGATTTAATTGCCTACAGCAACAAATCGACACTTGACTTTTTCGAAATGGCTGGTGAAAGTTCTCTATACTAGAATTCCTCTCATCGTTCGAAGAATTCGGCCTTTGTCCCTCAAATCGACCTGCCGACCAGCGGGTCCCTAAAGTCGACACGAGTTTCGCAATATTTCTTTTTGTTTGTCTGTAGGCTCACATTTGCATCACGTAATAATCACGCAAACTCTTCTAATCGATGCGTCTGCGTTCGACGATTTCACTTCGATACCGGTCGCATGTAAATGATAAAACGCGAGGTCTGACCGAAGCCGTTATGTGAACGGAAGTGAAAATTCTTAATCGGCCATATTCGTTTCCTGGACATTACGTATATCATTAACATATTTTTGGGAGGGCATAAACAGAAAGATGCTAGAAGCTCGGAGAGATGCTCGGTTCGTTAGCCTTTACATAATAATTCTTCGTCATTTATTTTATATTTCCCGGAAGTAATCTTTTTTCTTTTATTGATACATAAAACGAGCGGTTTTGAAGTATCTAAAAATTTAATTAAATACAGATCTGAAAAGAATTTTTTTGTTGGACCATCAGAATAATTTTACGTAATGAATGTCAAAACTTTTTGCAGTTATTGTTTATCATGCGCATCCTATATAATTATTTTGATGGTTCAACGAAATTATTTTTAGTTCTGTACCTAGCTAAATTTTCAAATACTTCTACAAAACCATTCTTTTCGTGCGTATACATGTATTACGATCTTGTAACGATTTTTGTTATCAACGAGAAATTTGTTTTAATTGCGCAATCTATAAGACCACGAATGGAAAGAGATAAGCAGCTTGGAGTAACTTAGAGTAACTGGAGGCTTTACAAGCTTATTGCAATTAATGAGTAAAAAGAAGTAACGATTCTCGCGTATTGTCTCTCCTTAAGCTCCCATTATGTTCCGAAAGATCGTGTTGCATTGATATTCTCGATTCAAGTGAAAGCACGTTTCACTTTATCTGACCTATGAATCCTTCCAGGATTACACGGAAGATCATTCTCTTCCGGCAATATCGAGGCGCCCAAGGCTGTCATAGTGCTTCCTCCGCGATATAGAAATATACGTTTGTAACTTTGACAAATCGGCGGTAAAAGTCGACTTAACAGCTATGAAGCAAGCAAGGTTTTTAGAAAAGTAAATGTAACCATAAATAACATAAATAACCATAAATAACACACAACCAAAAATAACATATAAACAAAAACAAGGTAATTTAGGAGAAAAGGAGAAGGTGAAAAGATTTAATTTAAATAAAGTAATTTAAATAAATGTTAATTTATGACAGAAGAAGAGGAAGAGCATAAATAAGAGTATAATTTTCTAGTTTGCGAAATAGTTCTACCAGTTTGTAAAAATATGTTAAATGTATGAAGTCTAGCGATCAGCTAAAGATGGCAAAATAACGTCGAAGGCCGCAATCACTTTCTATCGCCAAAGAAAGTGAAACTTTTCGTAGACTCGAGGTCGTTAGTTGACCCTCGTAATGCTTTGCTAAAACATGGCAGACATTCCTAGTCGTGGGTATACAGACGCGGACTCTTATTCATATTACGCAATTCGTATTACGCCCAACAGCCAGTTTCATTGGTCGACCATTTTAATCGAGATTTTATTTAAATCGGATGAAACGTTTAATATATAGAAATTTTATTTTCTTCACAAATATATATATAGGTATATATATATATATATATATATATATATATATATATACCTATTTTAGTTAATATATATACCTAATTTTTCATTGTGTAATCAATCGTGTAATAAATCATAAAAGAAGTCGTATGTGGTTTCCATTTTGATGCAATTTCCTTTTTGCAAGTGCAAATAATTAGGCATAAACGTCAGTCAATAGAATTGGGTCATATTTCTATCGAGTTAAGATTAAGCCTTACGTCACGCCGCGTCGTTTCACGTATAAAGTCAAAACGGGAGCCACTTTCATCCTCGTCGTTGGAGGTCGTTGACACGATGTGCGATCAACGGCTAAGCTTGATTAATGCTGGCGGCTATCAGTCGGCCGTAAAAACCCGTTGCTCTCGTGCTGGTATAGACACACGTTGCTGAATAATTTGCAGTAACTGGAACACAGTTTACTGCTCCGGAGAAACGTTAAAGTGATTATATGCTGGGCACGCTCAATTAAGTAAAATAGCGACGTATTATATCTTGCATTTTATTACAAAAAAAAAATGGCTCTATAGCGCCATTATTCTAAACATTCTGCTCGTCATATACGATTGATGAGCATGACATTTACGCTATTGATTTCCTCTAATCGTGCAATTTGTAGTATCACGCTAATTTGCATTGTGAGAATTTATGGCTTGCGAAATGATTGTCCGTTTGGAGTAAATCTGGATCACGCAGAAGATCGTGACCTCCATTGCGGCGCCGCGAGGCCTCGAAGATCATCCACTCTTACCCAAGAGTGTTCCTCAAGTAGATCACCATGGTCTAGAATCTCAAGACTGTATGAAAAAAAGAGAGGAAAAAAAACTGTTCCGATATTCTCCCATGATTCTGTCCCGTGATTATCAGACGCGGATTATGCATAGAATACCTAATGACCTAATGACGGTGGTAGAGATACATGCAAGCGCGACGATCCACGTTATAATTCATATACGTTTAATCACCCGGTGCGCCTCTTTTCGATCGAAAATTAATTAATATCTCTTAACGAGAAACCTCTGCTCGATCTGTATCTTTGACCGACGGATTCCTATTTGCTAATCGTTCGCGATTGTGAGATGCGCAGACACTTGGCGCGCGACACACTCGCGACGCCTTCGGGGCGATCGGCGAGAAGTCGCGTCACGTCGCTTGGAACGATCAGACTGATTACGGACAGTGTCGCGCGTTTGCGACACCGCGAACTGGAACAAACAGAGTTGAATACACAGATGCACCTTGCTGTAACGGGGGACATTCCAATCATTCCGGGCCGCCGCGAGATGCGAGCGTATACATCCGCGCGCGTAATTGCACGTGGCGCGCGATTTCGCCACGTGGGATTAACTCGGTAGTGTCAGCTGTCACGGCTAAAACTTGACAGTAATTACCGGTGGGTCATGCGGCGCGTCGCGATCCGTTTTGCATCATCTGCTGTTTGTACAATAATTACATGGATGGGCGAAACGTGTGATTTGCATGCCTTTATGATCTGCGATGAACACGCTTACATCGCATAAAAGCACAAAGTCGTTAGAACGGCATACTTTTTCAAACATTTTATAAAATATTTCTCTGACCCATAAACAGAATAGCACGAATGACACATACAGCCTGCTTTTTATAGAGTGCCGTCAATTTGATACTATAAGTGTGCGTTATTAAAATTTATTACATACAAACAGCTGATGATTTATTTATATTTATGTCCTACGATTTTATATGTAGGTACACATAAGTTTTTAAGTATATAAATTTGAGAATTTTAAAGGTAAACACTCAATTACATCAATTGATTTATTGATTATATGTACAAGACATCAAACAATAACGCGTAAATAACAAGAATATTTAATGACATGTCTTCTTTTAGTGGCAATGGTGACAATGTTGCAATAGCTCAGAACATATTGAGTTGATGTAGCTTTTAAGATTGCTTATTTTACTTCTCCATCCTAATTGCGTCCAGAAAGCGTCGTTGTATCAGTCATAGGAGTGGCTGCTTCCACCGATTGTAGTCGTGAGTACAACTGAACGATGAAATCAATGCGCTCACTTCTTTGACTTTTGAACTTCACGGTGACGTTGCTCCATCCAGGTCCACCTTGCAAAACACTAGCTTTCGCGCCTTTTCTGTTTGTATTCTGATCCAACATTGCAACCATAGTGATACGTTCATTCGCCGAGACATTGTAGGTCTTCTCGACAATCTGAACATTGTTCCAGCTAGCTTTTTTTACGACGTTCTCTTTGAGGCTCTCTCTGTCGTTGGGCACCCTGTTGCCGATGATTAGATCCTGTTTATTGGAATAGGAAACTTCTCTAGCGGGTACAGTGTTAACGGTTAACAGAGCGGCGATGAAAATGGCAGATCCGACTATGTACTTGTATGACATCTTGACTTATTTTGCACTTGAAAACCATATCGCTGGAGGAAAGCTATTCGAGGTTTGACGTCATAACGATTAACTTAAATACATGTAATAACCGCTTATCGCTTGGCTTCTAACATATTGCTATTGTCTAAAAATATATATTAGGTGTCAATATGAACTCGTCACAATGTGTTCGGACACAGCCTTTCTCGGTTTCTTTTTAACTTTTTATACGCACACGTTTTTTAAATTACAAAATGTATATATAAAGAAAAGTGTTACCATCATTTACCTCAAATTATCGGCTTTCCGTCTTGGTTTGCCACGTAATAATTTGCCAACGTTCCAATATTGATCGCCGCAGTAACTAACAATATTTTTTTGACTCGCTAATGTTATTCTGATGCAGAACTATATTAGCTTTATACGATAATGCACAGAATGCCGTGTGTTGCATGTCGAAGATATGTTAAAATTATCACCTTAGTTACGAAACAGTAGGTAATATATCTTACCAATGTATATAGATTACGCAAATGTAGCAGATTTCTACAACGGCATGATGATCTAAATCTGATCGAAAACCCGCTATTATCTGCATTGCGCGTTTCGATTATTATCTCGTTATCGCTTATTAACTGCATATCTATTTTATTGCGGACTGCACACACGCTCGCTCGATTCTTACACAAAGTAGAAAATGGCACGAGATTGAATCTCCGTCATGCACTCTCACCTTGGTTAATGCGCGCTTGTTCAAACGTATGTAGTTATGAAATGAACTTCCGGAGCAAAACGTGCGACACGGACTCTCTCTCTCTCTCTCCATGGCGTATCCGTATTACTTTAGTGAAAATAGATCTAATCTACGCTATTATGTTGAAACTTATGTTATTATTGCAACGTTATTGTGTGATCATTAATCGCTAAAGATAATTAATCAATCGAGTTTCTTTATTGGAAAAAAGTGACCGCGCTGACGCCGGAAGAATAAAAGAAAGACGCGCGTCGCGGGAAATGAATGCGATCGACTTTTACTCTCGTTCTCGTGAGGACTGAGCGCGACGAGACACACGTCACGTCCATTATAATAAATTTCTTAGTGCATGCTCGATACGGCTGACGACGGCAGTAGAGGAAGTTTCGTAGGCACAGCCGGTCGGAGAAAGTAAAGAACGATATTTATTCGGGTTGCACGACCGGGATTGAACAACGGGCCGTCGCGTCATCGGTCGCTCCGCTCGCGAACAAACGTTGCACGCACGCACGAACGAACGGACGATCGGAACACGTGCCGCCGCCATTACGTAAAACAAGAAGAAATAAATTGTTATCGCGGTTTTTAAATGTACAAAACACCGCAATTTATTACATCGTAATGGCCCATCTTTTTGATGTATTTTAAAACAACTTGCTCATAATAAAAGGGGAAATGCTTCTTGAAGTGATGAATCTAAAAATTATGTGACACGTTTATTAACAATTGCATAATGCGACACGGTATTGCGTAAGCGCGCGCAAGGATACAATCTACTTATTATAAATTTGTTCGTTATATCACCTTATTAGCACTTCGCAGAATGGAATAATAAGCGCGCTCTTTAAGAACATAACGTTTTTTTACGTAACTATACTTCTACTTTCCTCTCTGCATTTCACTCGAACGAGTCGTTTATAAAATTTCCACAAAATACTATCGTTCGGTATTCCCCATGATAATATCCGCCTCGTCATAATTTCCATGAAACATACGTGTGTCACCGTCTTGCAAAGATACAAAATTGACCTGCGGAGGAAATCCCGCGGAAATAATCGCGGAAACCCCCGCGCCCCGCATCTTTACTTCCGGTTGATGAACCAATTGATCCAGCAAATCCTATCATCGATCCGTCAACGCGCGAGACAGGCCCGTTGTACGCGCGTGTCACGCGACATACGCGGAAATCGCTTCGCCGCACCGCGCCGCGCCGTAAATCTCCTCGCCCACCTTCGTCATCGCGTCGTTCGCGTCGCCACGGTGACGCGTTCGTTTGCGGCCAATTTCCCCGTTGGAACTTTCTTCGCGAACGGCGAACGCGTGGCCGCTCCTCGGCTTCGTTCCGGCGGATAGTCGCAGCCACGTATCAAAGTCCCGATCGATCGGCCGCGTCGCGAACAACGGCTGTCGCGTTTCTTTTCGTTTCGGGAGTTTCTCTCCGACGGAGACGTCCACCTTCGCTCATCTCACGCATCGCGTTCGATGATCGAGAGGACGTTCGCGGCAAAGGTCGCGGTTGCGCGAGTGACCGATCGCTCGGAGCGATCGCAAGTGACACCATCGAGTGGCATACGTCATTGGTGAACCGTTGCAACAGTTTCACGAGTGTGTCTTGCGGTTCTCTCTTGGGGCCGGAATCGAAAATTGCTGCCTACGAGAAGAAAGCGACCAAGTCCGTGGGACGAAGGTAGAAACGGAATCGCGAGATAGATGAAAGCGAAACGAATTAATAAACAATTATTGAAAGGAAAGTAATCTGTAAAGTTAATGCAGACAGCTCTAGATGCTGTGACAATAATGATACACTGACAATGAGTAATACTGAGTAATAGATGTACATCTGAACTTATTTATCATTAACAGTAGGCATTATTCATGAGCTCTACATTAATGCCAGCTTCGTGACGTTCATTTAAATTCAATTTTGCAAGACATGATTCATTTTATATATGTATTTCATAAATATAACATTTAAATATTTTAATTTCTTCCTCAGTTGATTGGATAAATAAATGTATTCTTTATTGATTAGTAAGCTGAGTGAAAATTAGAAATCTGCGCGACGGATAGATTGCTCGGTAAGAAAAATCACGTTTCGTGAGTCGAGTTAATCAAATATGAAATTTAGCCGCGTCTTGCATATACATATTTATCGCGTGAAATATTGAAGATTTACATTTTATTAAAAAGAATCTACAAACGTAACCTGAGAGACACCGTGAAAGTCAACGACTGATGACCCATTTAACTCTCGTCTTTTCGTAATTCTGTAATCGTAACTCCAAACAGCTATTCTTAGAACGTCTTGAAATTTTTGCTGTGCACTCTTCTGCCAATAAAACGCAGAAGACGACGTTAAAGTTAAATATGTCAATAAATGTACGCATAAAAATGTACAGGTAAACAGTTACAACATATTAGCATTGATTCTGAAATATATGTACATTGTTGTTGAACATGCGCGTTTACGTTATGGCGCAAGTTATTCCCTCTCATTCATATGTGACACCACTAGAACGTTCGATGCAACGTTTAACATGTATCTAATATTATCATAATCGTATCCCGGATCTCACAGATACGAGGATATACGTATTAATTACGCGTATATAGATAAAAAATTACGCGCACAAGGATACCGCTATTATCTCCTTTTACCTCTCGGCAATTGTCCTCATTTGATCTGTTTTTTTTTTATTGGAGAATTTTGCCGCAGTTATACGAGAGAAATTCTAGAAATTTCAATAATTTCAGGGAAAAAATGCATATATCGTAACAAGCCCGCGTGGCGGCTGTGCGGTTCCGGCAAGGTGCCGATGTGAATAATGATTCATTTTTGGAGGAATGAGTTACACACATACACACACGCGGCCTCTTTACGTAAGCCCGCAGCCTTTACGCGTGGGATTTTCTGCTCCCCTTTTTACTTTCCTCCTACAGGAGAATTACCGAGAGGTACGTTACTCTCTCTTCCATTGGAAAGTCATTCGATGTTTCTTCGGTTGCGGCTGAGATGCCGTATTCGTCTGGGCGCGTGTTCGCCGCGTGGCGCCACTTCACGACCGGTTGGACAGTCTGACCACAGAATAGTATTACTACTTCGTCAGCCAATAAAGCTCTGTCGCGCATCCAAAATAATTGATTTCATTCGGATACTCTCGGATGCTCAAATATTCAAAAATATTTCAATCGGAGAGAAATTTAATGTTTTTCTCTTGATTATGGATTATAAATGATATCCATATGTATTTCTAAGCTAAACGATTTATTGTTATACAATTGTTATAGCAATTTATAACTTAATATAAAAATTTTTAGCGATTCTTCGAATTATTTCGAAGCTGAATTGCTATTGCGACATTTAGCTGCGAAAAATTATAACACATTTTTGAAAACCTGATTTTATCATCATGCAGCGCATATAAATGGCGACGGAATCCATTGAGCAATTGCCCTAAAAAAATAACGGCTGTCGAGATGTGTGTAGAATAGATTATAGCTGTTTTAATTTACAGTGTTACAAATGCAATTTTAAGTGTATTTTAAAGTCATATCTCCAAATTCTTCGTGATAAGCGTCCTTAATATCTTTTTCGACAAGTTCGTGCACAGGATTTTAATAATTTGGAATTTTCTTGCTATTTAATCGTTTATATTGTGTTGTAGAAATAACAAAAAAGACATTGCATGTTGTCAGCCTATCTATAATTAAGTTTGAAGTGTCGGAAACGGTAGTATTGTTAAATACATAACTGCAACTCTTTTCTTGAGGTATATATGGGTCTAATTTAAGTTCTAAGTCTATAGTTCTTGCTCTCCCAATTAAGCCTCAATTGAATTAAGAATTATTATCGCGCGTTATATGTGTGCGCAATCTGACCAAATCTATATCTTTTTCCTGCCGCACGCGATCAAAAAGAGAAAATATCTGCAACAAGCGGAAGGAGCGTCCGTTCGATGACTAATTCTAATCAATTACATGCTGCGTTTTTCAAAGGGAATTTGAAATCAAAACGCTACTTTTTAGATTATGGTCAAGGTAAAAGGAGAGTTCATCTTGATTATTTCTATAAGATTAAACCAGTGAGCACGATAATTGCAAACGAAATCTATTGCATGTAACAATAATTAGCGATTGTTATAAAGATAGAAATAATTAATATGACGTTAAACTAAGTGAAGTGAGATTTCCTCAAGTAATAGTTCCAATTTCTCAACTTCTGTTGGCAGATTATCAAACGTTACGACGTGATGTAAATATCATGTAATATGTCTCATCTCTTCTATTCGTAATTTCTTGCACGAGCCATTTTTACAATATGCGAAATAACGAAGATAAACGATCCAATTTGGAGAAATTATCTCTTACGTAAACTAGATTCTCCAATTTTTTACATGAGAGACAACTTCAAAATGGTTTGAGAAAGTTTAAACGTAAATCATCAAGCTTTAAAATCACGCAATAATAGTATTAATATGCATATTGCATATGCAAATTCTTGTAGACATTCACACAACTTGAATGGGAGTTGGAATACCAAAGGTGATTTTAGTCAGCTTCTTTTCAAGCTATTATCTTAAACCGCGTATTACTGGATTATACATTCTATTGACTTACATAGCACTTGCTTGCATATACGTTAAACAATACTAAAAGTTATGTAGTTCCCATATTATTTAATACTTCATACATCACTCATCTTTTATTACTTTCGAGAAAGATGATAATCAAAAATAGCGATGATATCGTAATTTTTGATTTTTAAGATTTGATTGTTGCTTACGCGCGAAGCGTGACGCTGAGATTATTAAATTAAATTATCATCACCATAAAAAAAGAAATGCGTCCAAAAGCGGTGTACTTAGAAACTGATGTATCGAGCGCCTTAAATGACGTCTACAATGAGACTTAAAACTTAAGAAAATTTAAGAAAATTGTCCAATCATAGTCGATTATTCATCTCACGTGAGATGAGTGATTCTTAAATCTTAAGTCTTAATTCTTATTGTAGACGCCGCTATACAATTTCATTTTAGATAGATAATTATGTAAAAAAAAAAAAGAAAAAAATTTTGGACTCAGCTTGGCGACTTTTTCGAATCGGACTTTGGCCTTAGTCAAATACGAAATTTGTACTCTGGCCTTTGTCAAATCGGTAACTTCCGACGAGCTTATAACTGTGTAATTCAGTACTACGCAAGCTGACGTATTAGCTAAGCGAGGACGACAGTAACGAAGGAGAGGGAGGGTGTCTCATTGGATGATGTCGGCTGCTGAGCGGGTTTCGCGAATGGAGTGAATTGGAGGTCGCCCCACCTGCGGGAGGCGAGGCTCGCGGTGCACGATTCTTGATTCTCGAAGGGGCACACATGCTCGCGCCTTCGTTTCCCCTTCGGCTCCGTAAGACATCGGGACCTCCTTCACTGTGGTCCTCAAACGAGCCTCGCACTCCGTCAGGTACACAACTCACGCATTCGCTCGATCGTACGCACACTCGCCGGCACTCGTAAGTCCACGCAATCCCTTCACATATACGTTCTGCTTTGACTGCCACGTGACTGACACGCTCTCGCCTGAGTTCTCATTGATTTTTCTATTCTATTTTTCTATTTGACGAAGAAATCTGTTTTCAACAAGTTGGTATAAATTGAACACGTGTTAAGTGACATTATTCTCTTTCTCCTATAGTTTTACTTACATATTTCTCTCTCTTATTAACTACGTGGCGATTATTTTACCAGCTGATCACTTATCCGTCCTTATCAATTACAGCGCCCAATCATTTTACGCTTGTAATTTGACAGATTGAAAGCTGCTTATTACTAACAAGCTAATCACTTTTTGTTCCTTGAAATTGCGGCGTATTATTTAACCAATTATTTTACGTCTAATATAGCTAATATGCAACTAATTGACAGCTTTTTATTATAAAACACCTTTATAAATTCTGACTTTATTCCTAATTTCTAAAAAATTTCTTTATTTTTTGTACAATTTCTTTTCTTTTTTATTGCAAAATATAAATCTCTAGGTTGTTGTTATAATTTTGGATGGGTTCTTTAAGGAAAAGTTTGTCGAAAATGGAAAATTCGGTTTGCATATATTGCATTTACATAACACGATTTGCTCGAATCTAATTTTCTTCATTTCACTGATTGCACAGAATTGTTATCAGTCCCTGACTGTTGACAAAAGCTGGCTGAAAATTCGTTTTTAAATATTACCAAGTTTGCTCCAGGCACCCTTTCACTCGACAGTCAAGATTTACTTTCGATTTTATTATTACCGGGAATCCTGCCGCCTTGTCAGACAACTTTTTTATTCATGCAGACTGAATCGGAACCGATCGACCTAGTGAAGAAGACGCAATGCGGGTGTTATGTGCATTCTGTGGACTGTTTTTGGCTATCGTCATTGCCAATTGCAGTCCTGTCGTCAAGAGAGACGCGGAAGAAGACCTCAGTCCGCTGAACGAAGTAAGTTCTACATTTTATTTCTATCATTTAAAGTGCCGAAGCGACAAGATACAATATTATACATTAAGATATTAAATGTTCTCTGCTTTCTAGTAGTGTCGTACGTATCAAGAAAGTTATCGGAGGGACGAATTACTTCAAATCTTATTTAGAAAGTAAAAGAGAATGAAATGGAAGGAGAGCTGCGATCGCGCACCTCGCTTTAATGAAGCGATTTGAATGCTGAAGTACTTGCAGAAAGCTATTGTCAATCTCTTATGTCGAGAGCGGTATTTTACGATGCCGTCGCGCACCGCGCGTCCTTAGGGGCTCTTGAGAAGTCGAGACACGGAAAAGCGTAATCGAATTATCCGATATACACGTGCAATGATCTCTCCGAAATGTGAAGAACCGCCAAGAATTCGACAGTCAACGTTCCGCGACGTTGCGTCCTTCCTTTCTCCCTCCAAATGCGCATCGATTAAATGCGCGCGCTGCGTGTTATACCTTCACTCGACCTAGAACAAGTACCTCGAAACATATATTACCTATAGAAAACAAAATGACAAGTTTAACATTTAGTAAACGAGAGTGAAAGTAAGGCATCGCAAAAATTGACTGTTCGATAATTTTACGTCAACCGATTAGGAAGTACGCAATCGAAAGGAGAGAGATATCTGGGTCAGCACCAAATCTCGTAGCTTATATAATTAAATATTTATCTTCAACATTAATCTAGGGGAAAGTGTATACTCTTCACCTTATGCCGCGATTTTCTATTTTTTTAAAATAAATTATATTTAATTTTGGAAAAGAAATTTATATTTGTACATAAATATTTAATAAAAAACCGGTTGCGTAAACATGATGATCGAATCGATGGGAGAAGAAAATTTATTCGCTGTCGTAAGCGAGAGTCGGAAGAAAGACTGAAGGAAGATATCCGATATCCGAACGCATTACGTTAGCTAATCCCGCTGTAAATGAGACGGTAAATGGGAGGAAAAGAGAGACAAGGGAGACAGAGGACAAGGGGTAATACGAAAAAGAGAGAAACATGATCTCGGGGAACGAGTTAAAGAGTGAAAGTAGCCGGTGCTACTGCCTGTATGAGTTCGAACACGCTAGAGACGGATGCACGCGTGTAACGAAATTTCTTTGAAACGTCGTGCACGCGCGCATCGGTCAACGGAGCAATGTTGTATCGTTATCGCCGCTCGCGATCACGCGTTAATGTAATCGCGCGCGGTTGTGATTCCGCGCTCGAGCAACACTATAACATAGACCGACCTCGTTCCTCTAGAACGAAAGCAGCGTTGCGTAATGGGGTTGCATGCGCGTACGAAAAATTACAGCTTTAGAAAACTATACGTAAATATCGCGTCAGGCACGATTGTAATAATTTTCCATTTTCTGCCAGACATTGTAGAATTGTAGACACTTGGTGCAAACATTTATAGAACAGGTTA
Organism: Wasmannia auropunctata; assembly: GCF_000956235.1. NCBI lineage: Eukaryota > Metazoa > Arthropoda > Insecta > Hymenoptera > Formicidae > Wasmannia > Wasmannia auropunctata. The sequence continues at coordinate 1,505,551 of NW_012026774.1, forward strand.
CCTCGATAGTATCGATGTAACGAAATACGTAATACTTGAGTAATACACAAGAGAGCAGTACGATTTTGATAAAATTTGAATGGAGGAAACTTCTTCTCCTGCAATAACGCGTTTCATCATCGATCTCTTTTTCCTCTTAATTATGAACTTTAGCTTTAATCTTGTTACTTTGTATTATCTCTCTTAATTAACAATCTTAAAGCAGCTTAATTTTCCGATCTGCATAGGTAGCCGAAACTGATGATGCGACGGCCGATGACGAAAGAGGCGATAGGGACAAGAGAAAGATCGGCCTCAAGCTTGGAGTATCGAACGGCATCATTAATTTTGTGTTTGACGTAAGAATAATTAGTTCATTTTCTTTATAAAATCTCTACTATTCTTACATACAATAATTTAAAATATTTTGTAATAGGCTGTAATTAATAATTATAATTAAGATCGCATTTGAAATTTAACAAATCTCTTCTGAACTGGAAACGTTTACTTTTAATATTACTACTATTCTAAAAATCTTTATGTATAATGTAGATATTATATAAATGATAAATTATTACTATTAGTTTCTTTAATCAGCATATATCGTTGTAGAAAGTGGATTCCTTCATAGACTCGAAAACGAAAGCGCTCTCAGTTCTCGACGAATCTAACAAAGCGAAAAATGCTGCTTTTGGAATCGATCCTAAGCATTCGGCTACGTCGGAGTTCCTCAACAAATTATTATCTCAAAAGGTTCAGGCTGCGACGGGCAGCATTGGGCCTATTATAAATAGCGCGGCGACATTCTTCTCAGGCGCCTCGGCTGGCATCACTAAGGCCCTGGCCGGGAAAATTGCGCCATTAAGCTCGCTTTCTGGTGGTGCGAGTGGCGGTGATGGTACAGGTGCGTGAGATCGCAAGAAAATTTTTTCGATGGATTTTTAAACAAGAATTTTTCATAAAAGTCGGGTAAAAAAACTTTCAAATCTGAAAAATCCAGGGATCAGATTTCTGGTGAGAAAAAATTAGTCGCAAGACATTTTACGCAATTATAGCATTTCACCATTGATATACATCTTTTTAAGATACATATGGCATTTATTTTTATTGTCACCGTTTTATATCATTTTTTAATTGCTTGTAAAATGCAGGACATGCAGACGGCGGTGCAGGAGGAGGATCATCGGCCTTCATCGGCAATCTCTTGTCTCAAAAGATCGGCTCCTTGTCGAGCCTGAGCCAAGGTAGCGGCGGTTTAGGCAGTTTAAGCGGCGGTTTAGGCGGTTTAAGCGGTGGTAGCAGTGGTGGCGATCAGGGTAGCTCCGGAGGCGCTTCTTCTGGCGGAACTGGCGGCGCGAACGCCGGCATCAATCTCGGAGCTTTCGCCAACCTGGCAGGGGTAGGATCACAATGAGCCAATTTTATATCTTTATCTCTCTCTGTGCAAACTGTTTCTTTTTTTATATATTTTCAAGTCCCGTACAAGTCCTGCCTGTTCTGTGTCTGATACGTAACGCAAGCTGTCTCTGCTGAAATATCTGTGTCTTCGTAAGAAAGCGGTATACTACATGGAAAATAATATGACGGTTTTCTCCTAGAAATTGTTCGATGAACAGTCTATACTTAATAAACTCGGACGAGGGTGACTGTTGGCGACGTTGCATGTGAGGCTATCGCTATTTGCAATGATAACAATTCATTACATCGCTATACGATAAGGAAATAAGTTGGTAAACGCTTTTTTAAAGTGTTTTTCTCGCATTTTAATCAGAATTTAGCACCACATATCATAAAAATATTCTTCACTATATTTTTCCTATACACTATACTTTTCCTTTATATTTATTCATTCGGTATTGCATGGTTATAACATCGCTTTTTTTATCTTATTAATTTTTCATTTTTTATTAACGTGATACATTTAATAAAATTACTAATCCTGGTAGACCTTCAGTTTCTGTATAATAATTAACTGTATAACATTAAGAGCATGCTATTTCTGCCGTTGTATTTACCATTGTACCTGCTTTGGCACCTTTCTCTGTGCCATGACGTACCATTAATATATAAGCATCATAATTGAATACAATAAAGAAACCTGCTTCGTCAGTCCCGTCGACACGCTTCATTAAACCTTTGGTTGTACGGCTAATCGAATGTTGCTGCGATATCACCTCTTTAACCTCGGAAGGCGCCTTCACGAGAACAAGGCCTTCCGAGCACAAATCATATGTACCATTAAAACAAGTATTGTACACAAACAGTACGATTATACGCCACCACAAGCGGCGTATTATCCGGCTTAAAGGCGGGCGGGATAAAGCGGGATATCGATGGGATGCGGAAAGGGGACGTTTGACAGCCTGGACTTTAGCACCTGGATCAGCGGAGCAGCAGCGTTTGAGAGAAGAAACCTTTTTGGGGGAGAAAAAGAGCGACAGACAACGAACGAACGTTAAACACACCACGAGAAAATGGGACGGACAGGATCAATGGATTTCACTTTCGATGGAGTATGTGGGTGTTCCATGTAACACGGAATGTGAATTTCTGTTTCTAGCTGGGCTGATAAATTGGCAGAACCTCCTTCCTTTCTCTAGAGAAGCCCTTCTCTCTCACAGAAACTCCGTATTTAAAAGAATCCAAACGAAAAATTCAGGAAAAAGCTGAGAGAAACGAAATTCTCCAGGAAACTCCTCTCCTGACGAATCAACACTTCCCGCCGAATTGTGTGGACTACGCTATGTCTAATATAAATTATAGAAGAACTAGCGGCGTCATTCGCGATTTGCCACCGTGAACGCTGTAAATAATTTAAGAGTAGCCTTTAGGAGCGCGACGAACTTGTGGACTATTTGCTATGTGCAAGCGATGTAAATAGCGCATCCAAATGCTCCATGACAAAAAAAAATTAATATATAAAAGATGGTGATGATGGTGTGATAATGTTGATGTCAAATAAACTTACAATTATATTTTTGTCTACTATATGAGGCGAATTGCAAGAGTATCGTGAAATCTCTAATGTATCCCTTCCTCCCATATTCCTATTACACCTTTAGATTTGATCTATACATACATTTACTTTGATATCTCTTAATTTATGTTTTTTTATATTAATTGAAGATTAATTGAAATTAACAATTTAATTCAAACTTTTCATTGTCGTCTCTTTGAAGTGTCGCTCACACGAGTATCTTTCTGTAAAAACAGTTTGTTATATAAATAAATAAATATCTCTATAATTATATAAAGAATCCTTTTTCACTTAAATCTGAATAAAAATACAAAAATTATAAAAGTATAAACGTAATAAATATATATAAAATTATAACGCTAGTAATTCACGTTTAAGTTTTCTCTTCTTTATTCATATTCATTGAATATATTCAATTATAATTAAAAAAAGGTCGTAAAAATACATAATTACCTATAACGCATAATTACAACTGGAATTTATAATGAAACACATACTTTCATTCCTACATTTTCCCACGTGATACTCTATCATTACTATTCTAATAAATGATAAGATATACAATAAAGTAACGGGAAAAAAATCTGATTATATGTATTTGCAGAAAGGGATTATTACCACTACGGAGGATACACCTGAGTTTGATAGGAATAGGGTATCCTTGGAAATACCATCAAGCGCATTCGGCACTGGTTTCAACCTAATAACTAACGTTAGCAAAGTTCTCAACAGCGTAATCCTAGTAAGTACAATGCACGTAGGTTAATTAGGCAACGTATGCTAATAGGAGATACAGTGTTAATGATTGTTTTCCGCTGGCGCGCGAGTCTAATTATATATTTCTTATTTGTTATTATATATGATGCAATATTTTTTTGATACATCCTAAACGGATTAGGGTCGTGTTCGCATCACCTTTCACTCATTTCGCTAGATCTGTATTTACTACAAAAAAAGAAACTATTTATCCATTTCCGATAGAGTCGGAAAACCCTATACTGTTGTTAATGGTAGCTTTTTATTTTTCAGAATTCAGCCCGTCGAACGCAGACATTGCTGGAAATTTTCAAGCCGTTCTTCCGTGGTACTTTCGCCATAAAGGGTCTACCGTCGGATAATCCTAAATAAAAACGTCTGATTTTATTTTGCATTCGCGATACTATGAAACAATTGCTCAATGATCATCGTTTCTTATTAGGAAACGTTCCACAAGTTCCGATCACATGTCTCCTGGATAGATATTGTTGATTAGAGTTTGTGAAGATTGTTCCAAAGTTCTGTTGATCATAGAACATTTTTAGATCTTAGACTGAAGTCTAGATAAGTTAGGATTGTAACATTTGCGAAGATTTCTTCGTAATTGTTAAATAACTGTCACTTATGACGCCACATTTTTGCCTCATATTTTATCCACTATTTTTTACACACTTGTTAGTTGCTTCAGTTTTTTAAATGACTTGAAAATTGGCGTCGTAAGTCAAAGGTACGAGTATATGCTTTTAACGATTGAAAGCGTATGTGTTATTATAGAGAAAATAGATATTTATATATAAATATGTATGTAAAAACTAATGTGTAGATAAAAGTGTTATTTTAGAAACAATTTAGTCAGATTTTAAATAATTAGCGCGTTACAAAGTACGATAAAATAAGAAAGGAGCATCAATCAAACTATTTTACATCTCATAAAACTAGTTTTATTTGATCTTACGTAAACAAATATAAAAAGATCCTTAGAATTCTTGTTTATCAGTCTATAACTTAAAATATGTCATAATAAATGAAAAAAATATTATTATGCCGACTTTTTACGACTTTTACTTGAGAGTGTGCGTCAAGATGACAACTTCTTATTTATTAATACTAGACTTTTACGCAATAAGTAGATGGCGTAAAAATTTTGCGTCAATAACGTGTGTTGCATGATATTACTTAAAGATTTATCGTCTAGACAACAGTGCGTATTATACAAGACGCGGTCAGACGAGAAGTGGTCAGAGTGTCACATCTAGTGAGAACTCGGCCATGTAACATTTTGCCGTTCATATAACGAGGACACCTGAAGCAGATGGTAACGATTTGCCACACGTGCATTCCTCGCATATGCTTAAGCAATAAATATAATACTATATCGAGAAAATGAAAAACTTATTTCCTTGAATTAAATTGAAGTGTAAATCGTAGCATATATTATTTGTACTTTATCCCTTACGACATACTGGGAGATTATAATTGTTAGATACTTATCAATAAAATAGCAAACTAGACGAAAGGCTGCATTTGATGAAACCATTCGGCTTTAGATTTTTATACGTATATCATACGTGTCGACATCGGACTATAGAAGCAAAAGCATTTTACGTAATTCTCAGATCAGCGACCTGTTGCACGATTATCCTTTTGACGAGCAAATTAATGAGGGACGTGGTGCGAAAATAAACCGCAACGTGCAAAGTTCGAGAAAAAAAATTACGACATGTGCCATAGTGATGAACGTAGGTAAAAACATTCAAGGATTCTAACAAACACGCGAGAATAGCGCGCTACGCATTTAAGTGATCCATACGATTTAAATAAATAATCAACGTAACGTAATGTAGGTACGTAACGTGCTGCACGAAAATCGTATACGTGTCACATTTCACGTTCAATACATTTTAATTTTATTTTGTTTTATTTTTTGTAATTTATCTCATCCAACATTTTCAAACAATTGTGTTAAATTTGTAAAAATAAAATTAACTAAAAATCGGGAATTTTCGGAGAATCTTTATTTATTGTTGAAACACGTACAACTCTGACTTTGCATAACAATTATATCATATATATCACTTATATAAACGCTTTTTAAGTGAGTTCTGTTTAAATATCAAACATATAGCATTATAATTTTAATGAAATTAAAAGATAAAATAAATAAATGTAAATAATTACTTAAACAAAGTAATATTATTTGATTTTAAATTCACGCAAGAATCGTTGATTTGCATTTATCTCATAGAAATATGGAAGAATTTATACAACTATTAAAAAATTCAACAAATAATTCAATAATTACAGATATTATTTTATTATAATTATTTAATTAATAATTAATCGCGGCAATGCCTAATTATTGAAATAACAGCACTGAAAGTGCGCGACGTTTTTTGCGTCGAAAATCCTCTGCGACATTTTGTCCGCGCAATAGCGGAACCTTTGAAAAATTTCGTCAATTTGTTCCGTTTACACCACAAGGAACACGTAAGACGAAATGGAAAAATGCCGATGACCTTCGAGGCTGATTCGAGAGATGTCGAGAGACGCAGAGAATCCATCTCACTAGTGCTGGTTCTGCCGTCCGACAAGATGCACTTGTTTTCACTTCATCTGTGCTTAGCGACGCGATAAATGACGCGAGAGAACGCATGTACAAGCATATACCAGTGTGATATATAATATTAGTAGCACAGAAGAAGTAACAATCTCTTAACAGACATAATAACTGCTCAATAGAAAGGTAAGATAGATATTTAATTATATTTACACATAAATATACGAGTAACTTCTTGCATCAAAGATCAAATTATAAACTGCATTTAAATTGGAATTTAAGACACAATTTGAACACAGTACAAATTACGCTTTTCTAAGAAATTTTCCGAGTTGCAAAATGACCATTTCTATATCAAAAATTGTGCAACCGGAATTAGCTACACGGTAGGTATATGATTTATTAGAATGTCGACAAATGTCCTCTCTTTCTTTTTTCCTTCTATTTCCGAACGGGATATATTGCTTCATATTTGTAAAATAATGACAAGATTGAATAAGGAGTATAAGGTAGCCATCGATAAACCAAATTGTCTAATATACATGTCACGCAATATATAAGTGCCGCGCTTGCGTACGAAATAGATTACATATTACGCTCTTTTTGTATTTTCTATTTGTGCGATATGGGTATAGGAAGCATGAGCAATCAGTTAACGACTGACGTCGTGAGGTTTGCATCTATATGTGGTTTTGCTCTTAAGAAACAGAAACGTAAGTTTCTTTTAAAATATTCTAGAACTTAATTACATTTATCTTTAAACAAAGATTTTAGTGATAACTTTCGATCAAATAGTGATATCATCGAATAATTTGCTCAAAGTATTGTCTACAATAATTATACCGCCATATATAGAAGTGAATAATTATTGTAATAATACAACGTAAAATTAGTTTTGCTGAATATCTTATATAAGTTTTTATATAAGTTTTTATAAACTTAATCAATGAGACAGAAATTTTTTTCGAGATAAAGTAAAGATTAAGTCAAAAAGTTTATAGATAAAAAATGGATGAATTCTTTATTCTTATAATTTATGTTTAAATTTATTTAAAATGTTTATTAAAGTTATAATTCTAAAATTATTAAAATTTCTTGTTGAAGAATATATATATTATTTGGACAGGATTGCTAAATTTTAATTTTAGATTACGAATCAAAATTCTTTTCTACTTGCCTTTTTAAGTGTAATCTTATCGTATCGTGTATTTTATGAAACATTTCAAAATCCTTGTTGTTCACTAATTATAATCTTTCCATAAAACACAATTGTAGACCGTAGCTAATGAGCGTTCGGTCAAGGCCGAGTCTCTGTAGAGAGGTCTTTAACACCTAAGTGCAGCTTACGCGCGATTGTGACTTATAATGCAGCAATTTATCAAGATACATAACGGCATAACGGCATCCTCACACATCTCGTCAGCGCATTGTCATTAGTTATAATTAGCTGCGATTATTTATCTTACGAGATTATTTTCTTCCGCTACGGTCAGCGACTTGCCGTTGTTTACCTATCAAAATTAAAAATTCATTGTTTATGCACTTTAAGCAACACTCAAGATACAGTACGGACGACTCGCAGGGAAATTTTTTTATATCGCAAATAATTATTTAATTTTTAAACACGTAAGAAAATAGAAATGATTTAACAATAGATGATTACTTAGCTCTATAAGCTTCGTCTCGCCTTATTCCGCTTTAGATAAAAAGTGCGGTACAAATACAGACAATAAATAAGTAGAGACATGCACGGACACGCGAGGCGATAGATAACTATTGACATACGTAGATATACCAGGTAAGTGCAGACATCTTACGTAAAGCAAGCGTGTACAAAAAGAGATGTATGTTACGTACATAACTACGTGAAACTCCATTTATACGTCTTCAAACCGAAATTTCAGTCGAACCGAACAAATCCATAGTGAAAAGATTTGGCATTAAAATACTATTATTTTCTTACGGCGTTGCACGGTAGGATATTTTATCAATCGTTAAATATAAGTAACGTCGAACATTTTTGCGACTCTTGCAATACCTTTTCTCTATTATGCAAAAAAAAATTTCACAATAAATTCATTATTATTAAATTTTTTGTATAATGATTTGAATTTATTTGGATAGTCAAGAAATTAATTGGTACGGAAAAAACTTGTATCTTTTATACGCACATCTTTCGTAGCGAGTTAATTAACAATGAACCTAGTAATCAGAGCGCATCACGAAAATTTGATGACGTATCAACGAAACTGGCTATAAAATTGTTAAAATATGAATGCTATTTTTTATTCGCGCATTTTATTAAAGAACTTAAATATTTTAACTAATTTAACAAATATATTTCTTTTTGTCGAGATATTTGACGTTAAATATTAAATAAAAAAGGAATCAATTTATTCAATATTTTTAATAATTAATACTTGTAAAAAGAAATTATTAAAAAATATTATCATTATGACAATAATGCGACGCTACAATCTTTACTTAAACCCACACCGTTAAGAAAAACGCATACTGGTGTATATAACGGAACCGATCTCGATTACGTATGTGATTACGAAGAGTGAAAGTGAAAGATGGAAGTCGTTTCGCACACTGTAGTCCACGTGGACCTGAACCTCAGGCAAGTTTTCGAAGGCAAGGACGGCTAAGTACCGCGGTTGCTGATCTCCAGACAGGATGCCGAGGCCAATAATCATTTGTCGTGAAAATTAGTGTCCTAATATCGTACGACTGTGATAAAAAAAAAGACATATCTATCAACTTTGTGGTTTAAACATGTGTCAAATGAAAAATCAAAAGTAATAATAATAAAGAAAATAACGAATCAGTGTTAAAAACGTGTTCCAATACTCGTGATTTTAATTTTAATTGCAAATTTTATAATAAATTTGCAATCAATTTTACCCCAGTAAAAGTGTCAATGCATAAGTAACATTTATAGCTGCTTTTTGCAAGCGAAACTTCGAAGATAGAAACAAGATTACGTTCTTCGGTTAATTTCCGGTAAACTTTATTTTAACAAAAATTTTTTGTTTGATGAATTTTAATGTTACAATTTATAATATCGGGAACGTCAGAGTTAAGATTGTAGATTTGTAGGAACATCATACATTTCTAATCAAGTTGAAAATCTTGATACTTTCCTCGGATGATAAAAACCATGTGTTCCTTAGTTTCTCTACCTTCATACGAAGAAGATCATAGAATGCAAACAAGGTGAAATTTGTCGCATCTAAAAATAGAGTGCGTGGTTCGTTAAAACTCGATTGCGCCCAGTAAGACTGTCGTCCGCGTGCGACAAGTGCTCCACTTAAATCGTTTCACGTACGCCTGCATTTTCGCAATCGATAGAAATCTTCGCGCGATATATTATACTTCATGGAAGTAGAAAGTCTTACGCCGTAGGCATGTGCAGTTCAGCGCGATCGCTTTGGAAATTACCGCGACGTAATCAGTCACCGCATGGACTCTCGACTGATATTATTCAATAATCACGTCGTTACTAATGGATATATTAAACATTATATAACTACGAGATTTGCAAGTAATTTTCCAGCATTTCTTATGCGAGTGGATCGCGATACTCGGTGTCTACAAACAATTAACTAGCTGTAATGTTTCGCGAATATCTCATACGTTTAACAACTTTCTTGCTGTCAGAACGTCGATTATCTGTAAAGTGAAACGCTGCAGAGAGTCCGAACGACGACGTTGGAACATATCGGATACTCATCGGATTTCATTGTTTCGCAACACACACACGATAAAGTTCGACCACAAAGCACCATTAATTCGGTGCACGCGTTACGCGTTCGCGTCACGTACTGTCGAAATGGATCGTCGAAATCTTCGAATGTCCGGGAACGAATCGCCGGCATTGGCCGGTAGTCAAGCTCAATCAGCGGCGTGGGCCATCAACCAGCAACAGTCGTATAATGCGTTCGTCGTGTTAGATCGAAGGGAAGCAATTTTCTGGACAATCGTGCGTGAAGGATAGAAACTGCCGTTTTGTTACCGCAAACCATGAGTGACGCATAGACTCTATAGGCGGAAAAGGTTTCGGAATCAAGACTCTCTTGCGTAAAGATTTGATATTAATATTGCTTCGGGATACAGTCTAGAACAGTTGGCTTATGAGTGTTGAAGAAAGTAGCGTGCTGAGTGATTGAATAATGTGTTAAAGAAGATAGTATATTGAGTGATTGAATAATGTATTGAAGAAGGTAGCATGCTGAGTGATTGAATAATTTTTTGAAGAAATGTATATGAGTTCAAAGAGAAGGAATGTTTTAGAACGTGTGTCTGGATTTAAAAGCCATCGGATTTAATTGCCGTCAATGTAAGTCAATGAACAAATATAAATTCATTGCTTAAATAAATTCAAATTATTTTAATTTAATAAGCTATTTAATAAATTATAGAAAATTAAACGAAATACTTGTTTACAAATAAAAAAATTTTAAGTTCTTTTCTACCGAGTTGTAAATACTGAGATACTGACTCTTCAAAAATATCGCAAGTTACACAATTGATTTTGTGAGTAACGGATCGTAATGCTTACAAGCGTTTCGTTCCTCAAACTATAATTGGCAATTTTCCTGTTGCGGTTCTACTTCGACGAATTTACTTTCCTTATTTCACTAAATGATGACAGTCGACTTACGTAATAGCTGCTGATGCTTTTTCGTGCATCACAGTCATCGTTCGACTCTCACTGCGTGACGTTTCTTTGGTCCCATGAAGTGCAGTTTTAGACGAACTCTCTGTCAGTTATGACATTCTTTATACGTAATATACGTAATATCTTATTTTTGTTATATTACATTCGAAAAATGCTTACTAATGTATTAAATAATTAAATAATATAGCTTATTCTCTATTTTTGAAAATATTTTGATAAATTTTCTCATATTTTTCTCTATAAATTTAAATATCTTGATAACTTTATTAATAATTTGTTTATTCCATTAATCTTTTCTGACACAAAATCTTAATCTTACAAATATTTTCTTTTTTGCAGATGTATATGTCACCACTCAATTCCTTTGCAGCCAATTGGTTGCTCCTTTGCTTGATCATTCCATTTTATAGCGGAGCTATGAGATTAGATAGGTCAGATTGGGTCCCTTACGAGGTCAACGATCCCGTGCATCACCAATTTCGACCGATACCAGAACCAGTTTCTTTGAAAGAACAGTTCCGGTCTAATGTCCCAAAACCACAGTACAACGTTTATCATTCTCAGCATAATTCATTGCAACCTGGGATATTTTCTAAGGATCGCTATTCTGAAGACAATGTGAAGCAAAATGCAGCGAAATACATGCCAGAATATCAGCTGGGAGAAGTATACAGACCGTATTATTATTCTCAATTTGTTAAAAGTCAAAGGACTCCTACAAAAGAAAATGCCGCGCAACTTTTGGAGCGCGAGGAAACGCGAGAAATTGACGAGGAAGTAGTGAAGAAAATGAACATGTTAGACAAAATATTGTCTGAAGATACTGACGAGAATGACGTCGAGATGAAGAATTCGGTTGAAGATGAAATTATCGCGGAAATGAACATCCCTGAAGAGACGAAAAGAGTTGTCAGGCAAGTTCGTAGGCATCGGCCAGGATTTTTCTGGACCTTAGCGAGGCTTGCTTTCGAGGTATGAATAATAATACGTTTTGACATACTTTTTAAATATAGCTAGCTAGGCTTTAAAATAAAAATGATAATATGTATTACCAATTTAAATTTTTTAAAAAGTATATATATATGTATATTATTTTAAAAAGGCTTATTCAATATTTTATATATATATATATATATATACATATATACATAAATTTTTATTATATAATGTATATAATAAAAAATTCTATAATGCATATTAATTACTTATAATTACATGGTATAGTTATAATTTTATCTGTCAGAATTATAGAAATACCGTCCCGAATACAGCGATCAATTTTTTTCAGCAGACGTTAGTTAATTCGATGTTTTCTTATTGATAATATTGAAAACTTTGTTCTCCGTCGAGTTTTTTAAGACAAGAGAGAAAGTGGAAGTTTCGCTCCAGCCGATTAATGTTCCGTTTCATTTCAGACATTCAACGACACGCGATCGGCGATTAAACAAATTAGTAATCTTGTCAGTCAAAACATCGAACCGGATCCGACTACACGCCGACCAGCCAATAGTCATCCATTGATGGTTGCCGAAGCGAGAACAATCGCACCGTCGGTTGATCAGAATAATACGTCCACCGACATGACAGATGTTAACGCGACAACAACGACAACCACAGCGGCACCTTTCAGACTCACGTCAACCAATCTGCAAAATTTAATTAGAAGAAATTTGCGTGGATTAGTGAGGCTCTTCAATATCGAATGGCAGGATGCCCTAAATGTGAGTTTTTTTCATTGTATTTGTTTCTTTATACAACTTTTTCTTTGAATATAATATCTTATTAAATTATTGCTTAACAATTGCTTTTTTATAATCTTGATAAATTGCTTGATCTTTCAGCAATCAGAGATATCTGTAAGGGAGTTTCAAAAGGATCTCGGGAATCAAATAGGTAGTTTTCTTCAGGATAACCCAAACGCATTTTAAAACGAAGACAGCATCGCGAGAAGAATTAAATAGATATAATAAACATCAAGGTCAAAAAGTTCCGAATTGTATATAATATAGTGATTCATTTATACATATAACAAGAGGTTTTATAATTTAAAGACTCTTATCAGCCTCTGAAAATAATATTTATATTTTTAATAATATCTACATTTTATTGAATATTTATACAACAGCTCAATTTTCAAATAGAAGAAATAGATTTACGCAAAAATAATTACGTTTCCCTTCATTAAAATTTATTGCACATTTCATTTATTAGATGTAATACGCAGATAAGATGCACACATATTTCTTAACATTACATTGTCCTTCAAATTAAATGAATTCTTTGAGAATGTGCCAAAATAATGATAATGACATAGTTTCTGTTACTTTTGACTCTCTATTCTCGGCTATTGTCTCGACTTTTCAAAGTGATCTATTCATTAAATTACGATGTTGAATAGTGCCGAAATTAGGCCCCAGCTTTGCCTCGAGCGATTACATCATGAACGTTTTATCGTCTGATACCTCCGGGATATCTTACACAATCGTTTTCGGCTTTTAACCCACGCTGAAGTTTCGTGAGTATAAAATAAAGAAAAAGGAGCGGAATAATTTATTCGAATGATCGGCCGGTGAAAGAGGACGAAAGATTGCGACTGGTGTGGCGCGATTGCGATAAGTAGAAAGCACCTTCTTCGTCCGAGGAAACCAGCGCGAATCTGCAGATCCTTAAGCCGGATTGGTCGACGATTCGTGTGGGATCTCGCAGCAGCCCTTATAGATCGACGAAGCGGATCCACGATCCAATCGTACCTGTGTCGACCTGTCTTGAAACTCGCAGGAGTCTGCCATAAGCACGCGATCTACGCTCGAGAAGTGTCGGAAGGATGTTTTGGTGCTGCGGATTTCTAAGCTTTCTTCTTCTACTAGGCGAAACGTATGGCGTAAGTTGCTTTAATAAAAGATACTATAAATAAAGGAAAATAAAATTTAAATGCCAAAGTTTTTTCTTTAATTTAAGCCACGCAGTGTAAAAGGTTACAGATGTGACAGGCTTAATACATATCTCTTTTAGCATCTAAATTTTACAAATAGAAATTTAATTTTCCATATAATAATGGAGCAGAATTCCATTTATTCGAATTTTATTTGTACGAACAAATTTGTGCTCAAATATCTATATAAACTAGCTAAACTCTTGTTATCCGAACTATTCGAATGATAAGAGAGCTCCACGTTATTTGTTTGAACGTCAGCTCTTCTTATCGAAAGTAATAAAAATATACGTCAGTTTCTATTATTTAAATTACTAAGGGAGCTAGTGTATGATTATCGGTTATTAAATGTAATACAAAGACAAACTGACGCAACATTAATATGTCAGCCACCTAAATGCAGTGTAAGTGAAGTTCTATTATTATCCGAACTATTCGGTTATCCGAAAATGTCTTGTCCCCCGACATGAACGAGAAACAAAGTATAAAGTATTGTACTTCAATAAAATAGCAATATTATTTTTCGAAAATTATTGTTTCTGATTTTATTAATACAAGTGCTTATTTTGTTTATTTTTAAAATTATTTAAAAAATTCGAAACATTAAAATTTATCTCTCATAGAAACCTCTGCAAAAGGATATTCTCTTTTAATAAATTATTGTAAAATTATCTCACTCTTAAGGACTGATCGAGGAGGATCGTGTAGCGTAAATTAACCTTTCCAATAATTGACGAAGATTATTCAACATTTTTAATTTGTAAAAAGTGAAAGCTGTGATAAACATGGATCCGTATTTGTACGTGTAGCGATCTACGATGGACCTGTGTACATTTCGAATGGCAAGTTAAGCGTGGGTCGTACTTGTCACACATAATATTTCATTGAAGATATTTCTATGCCGTCTGCTACACAGTTTTCACATGTTACTTTACGAGCAAAAAATACAAGGAATAACTTATCCGAAGTATGTTTTCATGTTGTCGCATAAGGAAGCGAAATTAGTTTCTTCTACTGCAGCATTATTGATCATCATGTATTGTATTTCAGGCCATTTCGAAGAGCAGAGTACGACGTCAAGATGCGCAAAGTGGTCAGCTGATAGACAACATTTTTAATGTAAGCATCATAGCAAGGCTTTATTCAATAAATATTTCAATAATATTTAATCAATTAAATAGTCAATTATTAAACAAATAACGAAATATTAAACAATAAAATCTCTTTGTTAAAAGTACATTCTGATAAATTTAATTAAAAATGGAGAAAAGAAGAATATTTGTTATTTGAATATTTATCAAATTAAACGTTTGCTTTGAAAGAGAGTTTTTACTTTGCAGATTCCGATCACAGCGCTCAGACAAACCGCCTCCGCTGCCCAAATTATTTCGCCAGAGAACATGCAGACGATAGACAGTATTTTAAAGGTCATGTCTATGTAAAATTGCTTGTATTTATATTTAAAGTGCGCTTAATTATTTTCTATAATCAACAAAATTATTTACAGATTCCTGTCTCAACTTTAGAAGCTGTCGGCGCACTTGTAAAAACTACAAGAGAGCAGAGGCAACGAATTCCGGAAAATATTCAAGCTCGTCAAGACAGAAGAGAACGGATCTTGGCTCTAAAGGAGCAGAAAAGAAAGCGAAAAGAGGAAATACAAAATCAGCGGCTGGAGCAACTGAAGAGACCTGTCAGGCAATACAAGGATCCGCTTGGATTAAACGCGTTGAGCGATCTCCTGGTTGGACACCGTGCTGGCGGACTTTTCGGGCATCATTCCGGATTGGGTGGCATCCACGGGCTTCACGGAAACCGTAAGATTGGTCATCACGGTCATGGAATTCATCATGGAATTCATGGTGACTATATGCTCGCTAATTCATTTTCTTAAGGGAAGGAAATACATTATCTTTGAAACTATTGTGTGTGATTAGGATACTGTTATCTATATTGCCTATGCATATAGATAATATATATAGGTATATAAGAATACGGTCAAGATGATGCTACAAATGCTTTGAAGCATTTTCTGTTTGGTCAATTTGTAAAGTTCTCGTTCTGATTGATCAATCAAATGCTTCAAAGTATTTGTAGCATCATCTTGACCGTACCTTAAAATAAATAGTGTGATTAAAATATTCTTATCTCTATTACTCATCCATATAGATGGAATAAATGGATAAATGTATACAGTTATTTAGAAAGAACGGAATTTTTTTACTGAAGTAAAATTTAACTGAATACAACTAAATAATTTTGTTAAATCATAATAATTACGTAGGACGCTCAAACTAGAATAGCAAAACTTTTTAAGTATTGCTATGATGTTCTAGCGTCTCGGCAAAACTTTTTCCGTGTAGATATAAATGTTAAAAGCATTATATAAATAGATATAAATGTATCATTCTTTGTATATTGTTGTTAAAGGTGGACATCGTCCGCAACATACCTACGAGGTCCACGAAGATGTTAACGAAGACACATCTTTCTCCTGGCACGGTCTGACCGCTGGATTTGGCAGTTTTACTGGAACCCGACCTTCTAGCACTTCTATCAAAATCGAGAATAAAGTCGCTCCTAAGGAGAAGAGACAGAAAATCTCCAAGTATCCAAGCGACAACGTGAATTTGCAAAATAAGATCGTAAAGATTAGAAATAAACCGATACGCAAATATGATGACCCGCCATTGGAAAATAAAATCGCTCCGAGAAACGGAAGAATAGTATTTGTGCAATAGTGATGTAAATACGCGATAACAAAACAACGTGAGATGTAACCTTTATTCTTGGTTTCAAGTATTCGTTAATTAATTTTATCACACTACATATTTCATTTTTTTTTAATTCTTATCCTGAGTGTAAGAGACTCTAAAAAGACGTACTTTATTATAAATCTATTAAATTAATATAGAAAATATTTTATATAGTTAAAATAATATGTAATATATATACACATATAATTACTAATGTAACATGGTGCAAATATAAGTAATTGTCTTTTCAAGCTTGAAACATTATGATTTATGTGTACATTATAACCATAAATTTTTATTTTCAACTTTAGAATCTTTACACTTTTTTATTTTATCTAAATCAATAAACTCTAAAACGTGCTTGTAACTAATTTTTTATAGAAAAAAATAAATTTTTCGATGATATTCAGTGTGTTCACTGATAAAAGATCTTTATTTATTTTTTAATATTAAAATATAGAGATTAATTGATAGGAGATTGCCAGTATATACATATATTGTGCATTGAATGACTTAATTATTTATAAATAATTATGATCAATGATTCATATGTAATATACAAAGCTCTTGCTTAACAGTAAGATGACAATTTTCATATGAACGCATCGAAAAAACAAGTGCAATAAAATGCTAATACATGATTCCTATTAATAGCGATTGCAAGAATTTCTTCGAGAACCTTTGATAAACGCGAATGAACTTGGACGACACTTACACGTAACGTAATGAATTCAGCGTACAGGCACTAACGCAATCTCAAATTTAATTTTATTTGACTGTCACGAAGAGAACAATGTCTCATTAGAAATCCTAATTGGTATAAGCACGACTTAACGTGGAATATACATATACGCAGCATGTGAAATCAATCCTTGACCTTCGAGTACACTCTATTTCTGCATCGTAATGCAAGACTCGTGTGTCACACGTGTCCACGAACGTCGTTGGAAATATGCGCAGTTTTTTTACATTTATTTTAGTTTTTGTTCTTTTAAATATCTGCAACATATATAAATTTCATATTTATAAAACTATAGTTTTTTTAAATATTTTATTATTAGTTTATTTGAATTAATTATTATACAATAATATAATGTACAAAATGTGTATAAAAATGACGTTAAATGCAATTTATTGCAGCATCTTTATTTTTTAAATATTTCTTTTATATAAATTATATTATGCATATATAAAAATTTAATATCAAAATTATTAAAACAATAAAAGGCTATTTATATAAATCATCCAAACAAATATTAATATTGAACAAATATCATCATAAAATCAATGCGCATTATCAAATATTATAAAGATATTTGTATTTTAACGAATATTTTTGCAAAATATTTTACCAATAAACAGAGAAACTGTGTGTATATTTGATAAAACATTATAATATTTTTTACCACAGATTGAAATAAAAAGCTAATTACAAATAATTTTTCCAACCAAACGTTCCCATCCAATCAAGATTCATATTAGATTTATTAAAATGTTTTTATTTTATTTCCGCTATTTTATTAATATATACATGTACTATTAGTATTAATTACAGCAAATCAAGTTATAATATATAAAAAAACTGTCAAAAATAAATAACAGCTTTTATTGTTCATTCTAATGCGATTTAATAGATTAGAAACTTAAGTTCTGCATCGTAATAGCAATTCTAATTTTCGGCACATGTTCGTAAACAAAGATAAAGATATATTTTCTTAGGTACGAAAAACGAAGCGTGCAAACAAACGACGTTCTTCTTTAACAAATTGCATTCTAAATATTGAACACTCTTGAATAATACTGATAATGATAAGTAGACATTTGAAGGTTTCAAGATAAAAAATATTCTAGAATAAAATTACTTTTTATATAAAATATCTTCTAGATGCACACAATAATTTTTATTTCAACAATTTTTTCCTTCAAATTTGCATTGATTGATTTGTATGAAAAAAAATTCATTAAATTATTCATCTTACATGTTTGCGTTATATTAGTCATCATAAACGTTTACAGGATAAATTATTTGGACTCTGTATCACATTGCACTACATGTGAATCCGCAGTTCACCGAACGGTGAATACGCGGATCTCGTTGAGTTTATCCCTTCCAACGGCAGGTGACTAAGAAATATCCTCCGGTGAGACTGAGAAATCACTGCCTACCTGCCTACTCGGTCTCAATCCTCCGTCAGTAAACCCGAAGATGTCGTTCAGTGTGGTGGCTAACTGCCTACTTATTTTTATAGCTTTAGTCAATGGAATGCCTCAGAAGGAAAAGGATGAGTCTGTGAGTAAAAAAATTTTTGTTATTTTGTTTGTTGTTATCTTTCACAAAGTGTTTTAATTTTCTTCAATACATGAAAGTTGACTTATTAAGTCTTATCTATTATGTGGAAAGAAAGCAATTTATAGAATGATTTATTGTCAGTACAAATATAACTTTATTTAGAATATTAGATTTATATTAAGATAGGGTATTATTTATCTTATATAAAACGCTAAATCAAGTTTATTTTCTGTCGAAGTATAAAGTATTAAACTTTGTGAAAATAAAACCTAGTGCAAGAAGCTAAATCAAAATGCGACTTGGCGCTCACAATTGATTACGAAATTATACGAAAAAAACTATACGTGTTACGAAAATGTTAGAGCAACGTGCAGAATGGAATGAGAAAGGTATTATTACGCCGTTTCTACGCCACAGATGATGAAATGAAAAACTGAATGTGAGCATGTATTCCCTGCATGCGAACCAGTCAATTACGTAAAATATGCATAAGCTACTAATGGACAAGATGAAATCCGCATCTGAAATAAACGACAAACAATGACGCGCAGCTCAATCTTCAATTAACATAAATATTTTTGTGTATTTAGTGCAAAGTAATGATAAGTTTGCGTTGTTTATGCGAAACTTCTGGACGTGACGCATATCAATATTACATCCTTGATTCAATCGAATTTGCTTAATCACGAGCCGATAATTGCGAGCGCAGTTCTGCGTAGCCGTAGTATCTCTGACGTCAGCATAAACTATTAGACTTACAAAGAAACGCATTGATGCCTTGCTCCAGAAGAACTGATTCCATGTAGTCGGTTGCTTCGAGAGGAAAAGTTACATCTTAAGCCGGTTAGATAATCAGACTCTCTTGTAGAGAGAGAAAGGATCGCGGAAACGATATAGAAGGTTGCATAAAACTTAATTGTTATGTTGTTTAATTAGTCGATTGTTATTCAGAAATGTTCCAAAACGCTATAACACAATCGTAATTAGTTAAGGCGAAAAAAAATTACGTCAAGGCGATTAGAGCTGCGCTGGTAAGAAACCGCAGAATATGAGCAACAGAGTCGCGTTCTTTATTCATAAAGGTGAACGGCAAAAACCGAGACAGCTCAAAGCTTTGTGTAATATATAAGTTCACATAGCTAACAAACATAATAATAAAAGTAAAGGAAGTGCAGAGTTCAAGCATAATTATAACGCTTATCGTAAATCTTCAGCATGCTGTGGAAATTTTTTCTGTCCGATAATATCCCCCCCAGCCATTAAAAACATTCCACGCTACCTGAAAGTAGCCCGGTATCCATTTGTTATCGCGCCATTGCATTTTTTTTTTTACATATCTCGCCCACCTTGAAATAATCTTTACAACGTCGGAGGTGAACGGTAAATTCGGTTAAAGCCACGCCACACGAATCTCAATGTCGACGCATCAAATTTCACGTTTGGAATTTCGCTACCGTTCTTTTCGGGTCCGCAGTATCCAGCGTGAAAGGAAAAAAAAAGTAATCGATGGAAATTGTTGTATCGCGCAACGGTCACGGTCACTAGTCTCGAAATTATCCGGAACGTCTGCAATTGATGAAACTCGCGTGTAAACTCTTGGAAAAGAACCGGCTCTTGCGGTAGAGAAGAGACGGAAACGTATATAATTACAATTGCATTGTCAGCTACAATCTAGATATGGAATATGTAAGATTAGAGATAAGATTGAGGTAACTCTATTTATGTAACGTGATCCCTCTCGCTAATGCAAGTTTTCAGTTTCGACAAGCGAATTTCATTTTCCATTTTTACTTGTGCAGCCTCCATTTCTTCAATTTACTGACGGAGGAATCCGGCTGAACTTTGGCGGGTATCATGCTGAAGCTGGACTCGGCGGTCTTCTACGTGGCACGGGTGGTGGACTTTATGCGAGCGCGGGAACTCCGTGGGGTGCACACGCTGGCGCGGGATTGGGCGGTCAATTAGGAGGAGACGGCGCACCTCTTGGTGAGCATTGAGAATGAAAGAGATGTACATATAGTATAATATTGATGTCAAAAATTTTGTGCTAAAAAATTGCGCGAATTTAAGTCTGAAACTTTAGCAAAAAGATGACAAAGCATGCAGCTGCTGCAAACCAACACGGTCTCAGTATTTTCATTTAAAAAAATGAACGTGTATTAAGCAAACTGCAAACATCAAATAAGGTCACGCACAAACGCATGCAAAAATCACTTCAGGCGGCGGTTTGTATGCCCGCGCTGGACTCGGCCGTGGTGCACCAGAAGCGGCGGCTGGCCTCGGCGGAAGACTGGATGGCAGTAGACGGTCGCTGAACCCGATCGCAGGTGGCTTGTATGCAGGGGCAACTCCGGGCGGCGGTCCAGGACCGGGCGTGTTTCTCGGCGGTGGTCTCGACCAACCCGGATTTGACGGGATCATAAGTGGCAGCGTGCCTAGCGAAGCTGGCTTAAATCCACCTGCGGCTGGTGCGGATGCGTCTACCACGCCGGCGAGTGCGGATGCAGCTACAAAAGCGCCGAAGGGTCGCACGAATATACAGATCATACGTTCGAGGAAGGAGAAGGAGAAAGAGGTTTCAATTGCGATTTCATAGCTTATAAGTATACTCTAACTTTTACTCTGCGAGCGATATGGGATACAGCATTCTGATTTTTTCCTAGGTCTCAAATACGATACCTAAACGAGAAGTTGAGACACGCGTGGAAGAGCATTGACAGTCTTCCAACGCAGCTTCCGTAGAATAGTAGTAATTTAGTATAGCTATCGCCTTAATAAATCGTATTTTAAGTTTATATTGGACTCTTGGGATATATATGTATGCTTTAACCCGTCGATCATCTCTTTGCAAAAATATATTCGTGGGATGTCGTCTTTAAATGAATCTATCGAACGCAGAAGGTGGTACAAGCTGACGCGACGGCACGAGCTGATGCGCCTGCAAGTGAGAAGACCGAATCGCGAAACAAGGAGGTGAGAATTGATCAAACATTTTGATCGTCGGATTAAAAAAAAAAGCTACCAGAGAAATTTTTCTTGTGACAGACACGACGTGAAGTGCCATACGCAGTCATGGCACCCGCAGCGGAAGTGGGCCTGGTCAAATCGATCTCTGTTGGGGTAGCGCCAGCCGTGAAAACCGTCGCGGTGGTCCCGGTGCCTGCAGCTGCTGCAACCGCGCAAGGCGCAGGTCATGCCACCGTCGACACAACAGTTACAACAGTTGGTGAGCAATCATTGCTACTTACTGCTTCTCTGCACTTGCTCGAACGGCATTCCGTGTGAGCAATCCTTTCTCTTCCAGCGAATCCGAATGTAGTCATTCCAAAGCCCGTGCATCCACGCTGGTACTTTCGAAAGAGATTCTGGACCGGCCCTAGGAAAGCGGTTTACGTTGCTCCCGCAGCAACGGCTGACACTCAAGGCTCTCCTTCGGAAATAGTCGGCGGACTCTTTGTCAACGCGGTGGGGGACGGCGGCGGCACGGTTGCCGCAGGCAAAACTTATGCCGGCGGATCCTTGTTCGATGATATTTTCAACGTAAGTCGACGTTTCCGCTTCTGCCATTAATATCTTGTTCATTACGAGCGTTGCGATCTGTGTGAGTTATGTAGCTTTTAATGAGTCGAACTTCATTTTCAGATCCCGATTTCTACGTTGTCCGCTGTTAACCAACTGCTGAAAAACAACGTCGGCTGAGACCTCACCGTGGCACACGTTACTGCTCATAAATCCACTTAAAATACTATATACATATAATAGACGATTGCATAATAATCGTCATCGTGCAATATACACAGACGGAAGATGGAAGACTAGGAGGTCCTTCGAATATATTTAGCAAATCCATTTGTCGCATATTCAGCTCCTTTTGACGGAAGATGTTTGTTCTGTCTACTTACAAATGCTGTACACATATTATGCCACCTCGTGGTTCTCTGTACGTGATTAGATTATATCGACCGGCGATCCCGTGAATACCATAGTATTTCTTTACCTGAATCATTTGCAAGAAAAGTCGCTGTACTAATAAAGTTTTATACTTAAAAATTTATTAATTATTTCTGCGTTTTATTTCGGAATATTCGGATACGTATATTATTCCTTTGTGTACCTAATATATAGAGTACACGAAAATATCACGATACACGCGCTCCAAAAATATTTCAACGCGCCACCAAGAATGGAAAAAATATTTCGGATTTATTGTTCAGTGTTTGTATATTGCCACAAATATAATCATAAAACGCTCGCTTTTGGCCACAAGCGCGTTATTTTATTTAAAGAGATAATTAAAAATAAAAATAAAATGCAATCATTACAGAAAACGTATACGAAAAAAGACAGTAATAATATTTAATTAGAGTCCACTCCTCTCTCAACAATAAAGACCAGTCTGTACACCGCGCTTAAGTAAACTAGATGTTCGTGCGGATCTCTGAAAAGTCTTCTGATTTTGCATCTTTCTCGATTTATTGAGTAATTCTCTTTATTAATCTGATGTTGCATAATTATTAAGTATGTTAATTATAAATAGATGTCTGAGCAAAAATGGCAAAACCAAGAAACGGTAAAAATAAAACGCTAATTCTAATATACGTAAACGAAATGTGCATCTATATTATACCTTCATATACGTCGTACAAAGACACGTATACAAATGTGCAATACAAAATGCAATGGTAAACCGAGAGTATCTCTGCCAAGAAAACATCTTCTAATAGACCGTTTGGAACTGGAGTTAAAATTTTAGATTCCGTATATCTATACGGATATATGCAGAAGAGGTTGCCTATGCCCGGACGATCCGTACATAAAGGAGAAACTTTTAATACAGTGACAAATAATATACTTCACTACTTAATTAAAACGTAATAAGTTAAAACTATTTTTATTTTTATATATCAGTATCTTTACTCGAGAAAAATATAAATCGCATGTAATAGCCTCAGAATAAATTAATTTTCTTATTGTTAGTCGTATCTTTTTCGTTATATTTTTGGGCCATTTAATCTGTCTTAAAGTAATCTATAAGAAAATAAAAATACAATTTACAATAGCACTGCACTAACCGATTCGCATATTATTTTGCACGGGTGAATTTTTTTTTGTCGAAAAGAACAGTGTTATCATTGCATTTAAGTATTATTATTTAGGTATGCAAATAACCAGCGATATCGTTTGCGCTATCAGGAAATTGCAAAATAAACTGTGTGACCTTAGTCATAGTTTCAAAACCGTATTTTGCAAAAATTGACGGTGAGCGAATGTTGCAATAATTTCTACTAAATTACTGAAATTTAACGAACCTATAATCATTTCTCATCTATGTACGTACCGAATATACTAACATAGTTTAATATTATACAGCGAATATAAGAAATATTACATGTAAAGTACGCAATGTAAATTATATTATACAGGGTGTTCCACCTCTACGCATTTTCTTTTAAGAACATGTTTCTGAGACAATTTTGAGTCGAAAATCCTAATACAAAAAAGTCGAGGCTATAACTCTTTTCAAATTATAAACGATTTAAATTAACTAATATTAGCAGCTGAAAATCACGCACTCAGGCACGGCACGTCCGATGGCCTCTTTTTTAAATATCAATACACGAAACTAACTTCGTAACTATGTATGTGTCGTGCCTGAGCGTGCAAATTTAAGCCGCTAATATTGGTTAACTTAAAATCGTTTATAAATTGAAAAGTATTATAGCCTCGACATTTTTGTATTAGGATTTTCGACTGAAAATTATCTCAGGAACACGTTCTTAAAAAGAAATGCGGTAGAGGTGAAATACCCTGTATACATACATGTATATGTACAACAATACAACTGTGTAATGCGAAAAATCAATTTTCATACTTAATAAATTTACTTTAATTGCGTAATTATTTAGAACATTGTTAATTTTAAAAAAATATTCGAGACAATAATGACAGAATTATAAAACAACAAAAATAAAATGTTGAATATAATATAGCGTGGATATAACATGAATATGCAACGTGAACGTTTAAATATTTTTTATACCGTGCATACGCGCACACGTAATATAGTAAACTAGAATAAATTATTTTTATACTATAATATATCTCTAATTAAGAAAAATATGTGAATATGCATATCGCTGGCAATAGTTTTAAAACAAATAAATTATATCACTCTTCTTTTTCTCATTTTAGCCTGTTACATTCGCCTGTCATGAAATAATTTTCATGCTAAGATAGCAGGAATATACAACTCGGTGACACTGCACGTGCAAATAATTCACACACCATTTTGCAGAGGTGTGCAAGCTAGATAGTACAGTTATCGTGACATTAGAGACGTTATTGTGTATATTTATATGCAAACGATCAGCGATAACGTTTGCGCTATCAAAAAGTTTTGAAATATAATGTGATTTTATAGCTTGCAAAATAGTATTGCCGTGCAATTTCTAGAAAAAGCATATGTTGCAATATAGCATATGCTGCGTTGAAATTGCAGAAATTGTCCAAACGTGGCTCATACCTTATCTATGTTCGTACCAATTATTACCACAGCAGTTTAATATTATGCAACAAACATAAGAAGGATCGTGCGTAAATGTACAAATAAAATAATTCATATCGTCATGTACACATTCATGAATATGAAATTTCCAGCCTAAATTGTCGCTCGGTGGAGATGATGGTTTTATTGAAATATTGCTTGGCGAAAGTGGCGGGTTGGGTATTGTAATGTTAGACAAGAAATTTAAAAAAAAAGGACACCCTAAAAAACATGACAAATCTGAAGAACGCCGCGAATCTACCGAAAAATATGTGAATTTTAGACATCAATTACTTGTAATTTAAGTTTAAAATTCTCAGATTTATCAATAGATTTGCGGCGTCCTTCGAATTTGTCATGTTTAGTAAGTGGAAATGTTGAAGGCGGCCATATAATTGATAAAACAATATACTGATAAAATAATTATACTAATCTTAGTGAAAAAATAACTATATCCTAATACTAATCTTAGTGATAAAATAACTATACTGATCTTAGTGAAAAGATACCACAATAATGTCACAAGTAAAAAAGAAGTAAATATGGTAAATATGAACCATAATCAAATATCATACTTTATATATATATAAATTTTATAATTTGACTTCTATAACTTTTTAATAAGAAGAGTTTTTAGTAAAAAGCTGTAAAAACCAAATCATAAAACTTTTCAATAACATATATGTGCGATGAATGACGATATACGCAATGTTCATATGCGATAACAAAAATAAAATTGTGTTGTTAAAATTGTGCAATAGCAATTTTAAACTATAATTTTGACACGATTTTCAAAGACTGATAAGATAAAATTTTCCTTTATAAGGAAATTTTTCACACGTCAAAGTAGTGCACCTGCCAATTGTTCTTAGAAAAATTATTCCTAGAAAGTGAAGGAAAACCTTCGTACTTCGAAGAAGCTTAGTATTTTCAGATTCTGAGCATAATTCGTATTGCATACTGTAATCATGCAGGCATTGCGCGCATTTCTACTTCTGGCCATCCTTGGAACTGTTTTTGGACGTGTAAGAATATATTTTGATACGTATTCTAATAGTGTATGATACATTAATACATCATAATAGCTTTAAAAATGTTTTATTACAAAAATTGGTCTCATGCATTGAACCTATCAACTTGTCAGAGGAAAATAATGTTATTAAAAATACAAAGACGTTCATAAATAAAATTAAGCGTTTAAAAGAAATATAAAAAAGATGAATATTTTAGTAGAATATCCAATACAGGACATACATTAAAAGGATGTCCTAAAAATGTGTAATGGGCGTCTCCTATACCCTGAAAACGTTTTCAGGACATCCTTCAGATGAAATGTATTGTTTGGGATAATAAATAAATTTAATCTACGTTGCAATAATACTAGAGCAGACTTATTTATTTTCAGAAAATATCAAGTAACATATAATGCATGTGTTATATTATAGTTATATTGTTAAATGGGAAATTAAAGCAGGTTCGTTACATGTTACTTGGTATTTTCTGGGTTTGAATTTACTATCTAAAACCTTCGATTAATTTTGTGCGTGTAATTGTCAGTTATATATAAATTGTGTAATAATTTCTCTTAATTCAGTTTTTTATCTTCTTTTTAATTAGGGTTCTGACACAAATCAAGATGAAGCTCATGGAGCTACTGCGATGATCCATCCTATATGGGTAAGAGTTAAATATAAGAGTAAAAAGCAATTAAATACAAAAAGTAAATTAAATTTATTGTAAGATTGCAAAAAGTATCTATTCTTAAAAAAGTTGAAAAATATGTATGACCAAAAACGTTTAATTATATGACTAGTTAACTCTATAAAATTATATTCAGAATAATTAATTCATGATTTATCTAACCAAAATTTATCTACTTTCTTTGAATTAATTATACTTAAAACCTGTATTTCTTTATCATGAATTTGATAATTGAAATCAATAAATCTTAAAAGTTTAAAACAAATTTCAGTAATTTTAAAATTGTTTTTATTATTTATATAAATATTAATGTTTTGAACTAAACATTGCGACAGTTATTAAATAAATGAAATTGTCTATCATGCTTATGATAAAATACATATACCTGCAGAATTATTAAATGGAAACTATTTAATATTATTATGTTTATGTATACGATATTTTTTTGAATGTTGCAGATAAGTCTACTTGGCTTGCTAACACCTATACTTCTATTAGTTTTAAAATTTCTCTCACCTTTACTTTTACCTTTACTTTACATTATAGGTGTGAACCCTAAACATTTAACAACATTGCTTTGCTACCTTATAGACTGCAAATAAAAATGTATGTTCTTTAAAAGAAATAGGAAATTGTGTAAGTTATACATATATATAAATAAATTTTTAAACATTAATATTACCTTTAAAACGATCTTTACCAATATTTTAATAATTTCTAAAGTTTTGTATAAATATATTTATATAGATATATAGATTTTGTATATAAATTTATCTTTTTGCAGAAAGGATAACTTCTATGTATCGTCACCGTAACGGCACTATTAATACTATTATGAAACCTTTCCTATGAAAAAATGCATCTATTATAAGCTTAATATTTTTATTATTATTATTTAACTTGAATGTACTGTCTCTTTTCGAACATTAAATTCTAAAATCACATATAAATATTGCTTGTATGTGGCAGTTATAATAAAAAAAATATATATTGAGCAACAAGATTTGGCTATGTTTTTACAAACACACACACACACACACACACACACACACACACACACACATATATATATATATATTTTATAAATTGCTTTTAAATAATAAGAAATTATTATAAAGTAAGGAAAGAAAACAACACTGATAATAAAAAAATACTAATGAAAATGAAAATATAAATACTTTCCAAGAATGGAATAATTATATTAAAAAGTATAAGCAGGATTAGTAAGCAACGCGTTATTTGTAACCTCGTTACTATTATCATTATTTCTTTTCAATAATATTTGCTCTTTACTTCTGTCTAACAGTAACAAAAACGATATAAAGTTTTTATAGTAATGGTAACAAATTCTATCTGTCACTTTTATTATTAATTAGCTTTAGTTTCGAGTTATTTTGATATCTTAATGGCTTGCATTACTTTTGATTAGATACTTGTATATAAATAAAATTTAAATATTGGAAAATATTTTGTATTTTAACCTGTCTTGAAGTAATTTATAAAAAAACAGAAATACAATTTACAATGGAATTGCACTAACCAATTCGCACATTATTTTACATGGGTGAATTTCTTTTTGCCGAAAAGAACAGTGTTATCATTGCATTTAAGACATTATTATTTAGGTATGCAAATAGCCAGCGATACCGTTTGCATTATCAGGAAGTTGCGAAATAAACTGTGACCTTAGTCATATTGTTTCAAAAATAATTTGCAAAAATTATTTTAAAAATTGACGGTGAGCGAATGTTGCAACAGTTTCTACTAAGTTACTGAAATTTGACGAACGTAACCATTTCTCGTCTACGTATCGAATTTAACAACAGTTTAATATTATGTAGCGAATATAAGAAAGATTATATGAAAAGTAACGCAATGTAAATGTCGTATATATACATGCATGTACACAAAAATACAACTGTGGAATGCGAAAAATCAATTTTCATACTTAATAAATTGACTTTAATTGCGTAATTATTCAGAACATTAATAATTTAAAAAAAAATATTCGAGACAATAATGACAGAATTATAAAACAACAAAAATAAAATGTTGAATATAATATAGCGTGGATATATCTGAATATGCAACGTAAATGTTTAAATATTTTTTATACCGTGCATACGCGCACACGTAATATAATAAACTAGAATAAATTATTTTTATACTATAATATATCTTTAATTAAGAAAAATATGTGAACATGCAAACCGTTGGCAATAGTTTCGAAACAAATAAATTCTATCACTCTTTCTCATTTTGGCATATTACATTCGCCTGTCATGAAATAATTTTTAAGATGACAGGAATGTACTCGGTGACACTGCACGTGCAAATAATTTACACACTATCTTGCATGGTTGTGCAAGCTAGATAGTAAAGTTATCGTGGCATTGGGGACGTTATTATGTATATTTATATGTAAACGGTCAGCGATAACGTTTGCGCTACCAGGAAGTTTTGAAATAAAATGTGACCCTAGTTGTGTTTTAAAAAATTATTGCCGTGGAATTTCTAGGAAAAATGTTGCAATACAGCACGTGCTACATCGAAATTACAAAAATTGTCCAAACGTGACTCATATTTTATCTATGTTCGTACCAATTATTACCACAACAGTTTAATATTATGCATCAAACATAAGAAGGATCGTGCGTAGACGTACAAATAAAATTAATATCGTCACGTATACATTCATAAATATGAATGTGTTATAATATGTATAAAATAAGACTTACGATATGTCGAATTGATTATTAACACCAGAAATTTGTGCATAATTCTACCGACGTGCGCACAAATATAAAAAACGCAACGCTAAACAAGTAGGTTAGTTAATTCATCCGTTTCGTCAGACATATGTTCAATATATTCATGGGATATAAAAATTATTAAATAATTTCCAAGCTAATCATTAACAATATTGAATATATATATGTGTGTGTGTGTGTACACATACGCTACCCCCGAAAAATTTCCGGACAGAAATAAAATTTTTATGTTTTAAATTTTAACCCGCTGAACTTAGTGCACTGTGCTAAATCAAAGAGTATATAATTTGGCATTTTAAGAGATACTTTAAGATACATTTTTTTTTCAAATTAAAGAGGAAGGTTCAAACTTTATGGCGCTGCAAACCGCATTACCGAGAAAAATTTTCCTAAGGCCGTGCATTATATCAAACATTGCAATTTTCATTATGACAAACATACCTCTCAGATTTAAGAGTTTAAAGTAGTAGGGATGCATTAAAATTAAAATCGTTACGGAGTATCCTAAAGTATCTCTTAAAATGCCAAAATCATCATCTCTTTGATTTAGCACATTGTCGCACTAACAATAAGTTCAGCGGCTTAAAACTTCAAACATAAAAATTTTATTTCTGTCCGGAAACTATATATACAAAGTTTTTTAAATTGACTTTTATAACTTTTTAATAAGAAGCGTTTTAAATAAAAAGCTGCAGAAGCCAAATTATAAAACTTTTCAATGACACATATGTGATAAGCGATGACATACGTAATGTTCATATGCGATAACAAAAATAAGTATTGTTAAAAATTTTGCAATAGGAAGTTTAAACTATAATTTTGACTCAATTTTCAAAGAATGATAAGATATAGCTTTCCTTTATAAGGAAGTTTTCCATACGTCAAAGTCTTACATTCGCCAATTGTTCTTAGGAAGTGAAGGAATACCTTCGTACTTCGTAGGAGTTTAGTATTTTCGGACTCCGAGCATAATTCGTATTGCATACTGTAATCATGCAGGCATTGCGCGCATTTCTACTTCTAGCCATCATTGGAACTGTTTTTGCACGTGTAAGTATACATTTTGATACGTATTATAATAGTGTACGATACATTAATACATCATAATAGTTTCAAAAATGTTTTATTACAAAAATTTGTCTCATGCATTTGACCTATTAACTTGTTAGAGGAAAATAATGTTATTAAAAGTACAAAGACACACGTTCATAAATAAAATTAAGCGTTTAAAAGAAATATAAAAAAGATGAATATTTTAGTAGAATATCCAATACAGGACGTACATTAAAAGAATGTCCTAAAAATGTGTAAAGGATATCTTCTATGCCCTGAGGACGTTTTTAGAACACCTTTTAGATGAAATGTGCTGTTTGGGATAATATACCTGTTACGGAATATATTACATTTTTAAGATATAGCATATATATTTATTTTAATTCAGCGTGATAAATAATATTTTTTAAAATAACGTTTATGATATATTAAAAAACTTCTAATTGCAATAAAAAATATGGCACCAAAACAACAGAAAATTCTAGATATTTAATCTACACCGCAGTAATACTAGAGCAGATTTATTTATTTTCAGGAAATATCAAGTAACATATAATATATGTGTTATATTGTAGTTATATTGTTAAGTGGAAAATTAAAGCAGGTTTGTTACATGTTACTTGATGTTTTCTGGATTCGAATTTACTATATCTATCTAAAAACTTCGATTTATTTTGTTCATGTAACTGTTAGTTATATATAAAACTTGTCTATTAATAAGTTTATTTTAATTCAATCGTCTATTTTCTTTTTAATTAGACTTATGACACAAATCAAGATGAAGCTCATGGAGATACTGCGGCAACTTATTATGATATATGGGTAAGAATTAAATATAAGAGTAAAAAGCAACTACACACAAAAAGTAAATTAAATTTATTGTAAGATTGCAAAAAGTATCTGTTCTTAAAAAAGTTGAAAAATATGTATAACTAAAAACGTTTAATTATATGACTAATTAACACTATAAAATCATACTCAGAATAATTTATGATTTACCTAACCATAATTAATTTACATTCTTTGAATTAATTATACTTAAAATCCGTATTTCTCGAGTATTGAAAGTTGAAATGATTAAATTTTAAAGGTTTAAAACAAATTTTGGTAATTCTGAAATTGTATTCATTATTTATATAAATATGAATATTTTAAACTAAACATTGCGACAATTATTAAGTAAATTAAATTGTCTATCATGCTTATCATAGAATACATACCGACAGAATTAAATAAAAACCATTTAATTAATCTGAAATAACGCCAACACGGTCAAAACGGATCTTGGTGTTCGACAATATTTTAAAGTGTGAATCTTACAATTTTCCGGTTCAAATAAACCTATAATAATAACCTAATAACTAAAAATCATTTAGTATTATTATTTTTGTGTACATGATATTTTTTTAAATGTTGCAGTCAAACATTATAAATGCGCTTAAGGAAATGCCTATAATTGGACCTATTCTTAAATTTATACTTCCTCTTCTTCAATTGTTTTTTGGAGGCCGTTTTAATTATTATGGCTAATAAAAATGTATGTTCTTTAAAGAAAAAAAGAAATATGGTGTTAGTTATAAGTAAATTTTTAAACACTAAACATTACCTTTAAAAAGATTTTTACCAATGATTTCTAGAGTTTTGTATATAGATGAGTTAATCTTCTTGCAGAAAGGATAACTTCTATTATCGTCACCGTAACGGCACTATTATGAAATACCTTTTCTATGAAAAAATGCACTTATTATGAGCACTTAAAATCTCTATTATTATTATTTAACTTGAATGTACTATCTCTTTTTGAATATTAAATTCTAAAATTACATGTACATATAAATATTACATGTATATGACAGTTGTAATAAATAAATAATATATTGAGCAACAGGATTTGGCTATGTTTTCACAAACACACACATACACACATATTTCATAGTAAATTGCTTGTAAATAATAAGAAATTATTATAAAGCAAGGAAGGTAATAAAACATTACTGTTAATAAAAAATACTGGTATAAATGAAAATATACATACTTTTCAAAAATGGAAAAATTAAATTAAAAAGTATAAAAGCAGGATTAGCAAGCAACGTGTTATTTGTGAATGAATTTGTGAATATGTAAATTAATGCAGGTATAGTTTCAAAACAAATTAATTCTATCAGTTTTCACTTTCCTATTTTGATCTGTTACACTTAATCTAACATGAAATAATTTTCAAAAGAACAGGAACGTACACCTCATGACACTGCATGTGCCAATTCACATAATTATTTTTCATGATTATGTAAGCTGGATAGTGTTATCGTGGCATTGAAGACGTTATTATATGTATACTTATATGCAAACGATCAACGATAGCGTTTATGCGCTATCAGGAAATTTCGAAATATAATGTGACCTTAGATAGATTGTTTTAAAAACGTTGCCGCACATTTTCTAGAAAAAGCATTTTTTGCGATATCGCACAAGTTGCGTATAAATTATGAAAATTATCCGAATGTAACTCATTCCTTATCTATTTACCAATTATTACCATAACAATTTAATATTGTGCAACAACTTTAAATTCGTAATATGACATTTATGAATACGAAAATAGGAATGTGTAATAATATTCTCTTTTTTTTTTCAAAAAAATAAAAATAATTTTTAAAAATGAAAATAACAGGAACAATTTTATAGTGGTCTTACAATTAATCTTAATATATGTTGTCAAGATCATGATCCTGAACAACATTCGAAATGTTTTAAACATTGTTCAGGATATTTAGGATAATGTTAATGCTGGCGGTACTGTTCTTTCAAGTTTTATAAGAGATTTGATAAAGAAATACTTTATTGTAATATTTTGGAAAGTTCTAGAAATAAGCTACAAGAATATGCAATAAAAAATGAAGGATTCCATTTAAAAATGTATTTAAAATCCATTTAACAATTTAAATTTAATTTAACCTTCATATGATTTTGCAGACTCAACACAAAGTCTTATTAAATAGTTAAATTCTTGCCTCCACGAAGTTAGCCCCCCACTTTTAGAATTAAATAATTTCGACAGTTGTGCTGAATTGTGCTAGGTTTGTGCTATATTGTGCTAGGTTTGTGTTACATTGTGCTAGAATATTAAACCCGTAATGCGAAAAAGATCGGAAGAGCACACGT
>NW_012026774.1:1539923-1600651 GCF_000956235.1 Wasmannia auropunctata
CGTGTGCTCTTCCGATCGATTCTACATACAATTAACGTTTACATTCGCATCACTTATTTTAATAATACAAAATTGCATATTTAAATTGCGCTAGCTTAGCACAAGTTAGCACAACCTTCGGATTCTTCAGAATAACGATATAAAGGGCACTTTACTCTTGAGCACGCCCTTACCGTAAGAATTCTAAGTCCATTAATTCGGCTTTATAATTGTTCGATTGAAACAATACTGTATATTTGAGTTGTGCTGGCTTAGCACAAGTCAGCACAATCTTTGGATTCAACAGAACAACGATATACAGGGCACTTTACTCTCGAGCGCGCCCTTACCGTAAGATTTCTAAGTCTGTTAATTCAAGTTTATAATTGTTCGATTGAAACAATACTGTATATCTAAGTTTTGCATTTAAACACTACTATGCACAAGAGCAGTATTAATGCTCAAAAATCATGATTTAAATACTAATTTAGAAAATACTAAAAATTTTTTATAAATTGTGTAAAGCAATGGTAGCAGTAAATATATCTTAGCACTCGATAATATAATATGGAGTTATTTTTTGAAGAAAATATACAAATCGGAAAATTCCTAATAAATCGGCGCTTCAAAAAAATTAACTTTGATATTAATATTTAATATCAAAATGAGAATGCAAATAAAAATATCCCGAAATACTTGAAATACGACTACCTAGAAATAAGGCATTCAATTCAATTTTACAATACTAAATTTCTTTTTGCATCTAAAGGAGGATGATTCGCGCGGAATGCTATGTCAAGTTTTATCGCAAGACTCAGTTTTTCTACCAATTGAGTTGCGATGGCCTTCGTTTCAAGCTATTTTTTAAATGCTTCCGAAGAGATATTGGACGACAATGTCACGTTTTTTATCTTACAATTAACAGTAATTGCTTTCTGTATTGATACTACATAGATATTATTAAAACAGAAGTATATTTTGTCTTTAATAATAGTTTGAATTTTTAATATTATAATAATTAATACTAATAAATATATAAAATAAAATTAATTAATATTAATAAATATATAAAATAAAATAATTTATTTCTTACTCATATTCTTCGTAAAAATTAAAACAAAAAGTTACTTTTACAATAAATAATTTTATAAGTTGTCAACTTCAGTTTTGATTCTGCCGTCGATTCATTGGCACACAGAATGATTTTCAATATGGAGAAACTTACTGAAAGAGAAAGTAATGCAGTGTCGTAAACCTCTAGGTAAGTTCGTCGAGAGCGAAATCTGTTAGTCAATGATTCGCTCGACAGTGGTAAGCTTCTGTAGATCGTGTTCTTCAGAGTAAATCAACTTAATTAATCAAAAAGTTATTTTAATCTTTCTAATTACTTAAATTAATAGTTTAGTTTCATAAGTATGTTTGAAATTTTAATTTGTCTTTGAAAAATATTTTTAGAAACCCTTTCGTACTGAAGAGAATATCATGTTGCGAATTTTAATGATTTTATCGTTTATTTGCTCATTGGATTTACTGAGTGCTCGTCCTGCGGAGGAACCGACAAAATTTACTCTTGGCAACACACAAACTAATGCAGAAAATGTGGTACCGTCAAAATTTGAAGAAACAAAGGTAAAATTATGCACTTATAAAATTTGTTTGCGAAAATAAATGGAAATGCAATCTTTGGAAAACACAAGTTGAAAAAGTAACACGTATATTAACTCATCCGCCCATTTCATTGCAAAAACAATAACGTAGGAAACCGTAAATTTAAACTAATACAAAAATCTAAATAAAAAGATTGCTTTGTTCCTCAGTCGTTCAAAAATTCGAATTGAATCCTCGTAATTCGCCACTATAATCGGCGAAGTCAAAATTGCTATTTCGTAGGAATTATTAGAACGTGTCGGTGATGCTATTAGAATTGGCGGAGGAAGATTTCTCAATTTGATAATATTGGCTAGAAACATCATTGTTGTTCGAGCGGAGGTAAATACTATATCTAGCATTTATATAATGGCAATTTACTTCCGATAATATGATTATTCGCAAGAATTTACATAGGTAATACCTTCTGCCTTCATCAGTTTATAAAAAATTATCGTATTGTGAACAACCTCAATTGAGATTTTTTGGTTAATAATGTGAAATAATTGATGAAGGCAGAAGGTCGAAAAAATTCAATCGTAAACAAGTATGAGTAAAATATTTGTAAAACGATATTAAAATATTATTCTCATGTTAATTAAGCAACGCAAAATATATAGAATTTACTGTTATTCCTTTTGCATTTTCTTCCCATTTTCGCTGGTTATTTTAATTATTGCCAATATCTTTTTGTTTGCATAATTTTTAATTGTTAGCATACTGACGAATTTCCTTCTTTTGCAGCAAATAAGCAATGAATTCCGAAATAATCTTGACCCATTAATTATTAAATCTGACAAACCTCAAAGTCGCAGATCTATATCACCTGTACAAAGTACAACGCCAATAATTTTGTTCAGTACAACATCGCGGAAGTATCGTTTAGAAAATGAGACTGCGCAAGCCATTTTAGAAAGACGAAAACCTGATAATATCCTACGACTTTTCCTGATGCCAAAGCCACTCGTTGATCGAATTAAGAACGAAGAAAAGTATGGTAATACGGGAGATAAATTTAGCGGAATCGGAAGGGCGTTCATTAATGGTTACGAGAATTTTAGCAATTTTTTGAATGCCGTAGTGGATGTAAGTGCATTATAAAACAATATATGTATCAATGCTATAAATATTGAGAAAAATTTAAGAAGCAAAAGAATCCTCTTGAATAATCTACTTAAATATACAATACACATACAATAATTTGCGAAAAATTTTGTGTTTTCAGGCCCCTGCTAGTATCGTCAAACAAACTACTCTAGGAGTAACGAAAACGTTAAATGATTTGGGAGCACGGCTTATTGGTCTCGAATAATGAATATAAACGGATATAAATTAATCAAAGCAATTAATCAAATGTACGTCAAATTAAATAAAATGTTATGCATTACATAAAAAACTTTTCTTTAAAAACCATAAAAGTAGAATTGCGACATTTCTTAGTCGCGTATGCGGAAGTATTAGATACATAGGTATGCGGAAATATCGATGCACGATAACAAAAATGACTTTTATTAAATATTAATTATCAATAATAACTTTATAATTTTGGCGTAATTTTGGCGAAATGAAACTACATTATATATAATTTTCGAGGAACGATAAATATATCACGTTCCTTTATAAGGGAGTTGTCAAACGCATGACAACATACTTCTTTAGAAATACTTCGCTCATTCGAGTTTCTTACACAAGAGGTCTTATTCAAAGTGAAGGAATATCATTTTGCAATAGCGTATCTTCACTAAGTACAAATCGTGTTGTGCTTGACAGTGACAATGCGTGTGTTATACGTATTTCTATTGTTGGTCCTCATCGGAAGCGGTTTTGGAAGAGTAGTATGTACACTCCTAACACACATTAATAAATTATAATAGTTTTAATACCTATATATTTATTTCAAAGATTTTTTATTATTGTATCGTGCATATTAGTCCGTTAGAGTAAAACGAACTTGTGATATTTTACTAAAGACAATAGAGATATCTTCAATAAGTAAAACACTTTGGAAGAATTGCAAAAAATATTATAGGTTGTCTAATTGTGTTTAATATATTGATTTATAAAGCAATAGTAAATATTTATTTTAGTATAAGAATTAAATATTTGTCTAAATAATTATAATATGTTGAAACCTAGTTGCAATAAAAAAATTTGATTAAAACAAAAATTCTAGATGTTTAAATGTATGTGATAAAAATGTGAAATTAGACTTGTTAAAATTTATTACCTATAAAACCTATCTTAATTCTATGCTAAAATAGATGAATGCTAATTAACAAATTTCTCTTTATCTTCTTAATTAGATTGATGATTCAACTTCTGAGGAATCATCATCTGAATGTAGTGAAGAAAATTCATTAAGCGAAGAAAAAATAATAAACAGAAAGAGCGGCAGTTTGGTAAGGTTAAATATAAAAATAAATTATACTTATTATGCAAAATGCAAATGCAAAAAAATAATCTAAAAAGTAATTAAAAACTATATTATTAAAATCATTTTATTATATAAATAGCTCTAAATTCTTGTATACAAAATAACAATTTATCAAACAAAACTTGATCTTAAAAGATTACATTTAAGACAATAGTTTGACAGTATAAATATAAAAATTAATATAAAATTTATTATAAAACAAGAACATCAGATAAAGCTTATTTATCAGAATTTACTCTCTAAATAAGTTTGTTTAATTTTGTATCTAAAATTGTTAGCTAAATTGGCAACTAATACACTTCTTTTAATTAGATTACTATTGTTGATGGCATTCTTGGTTTAAATGTTAAGAAAAACTCAAATAATGTATCAAACTGTGAAGACATCTTTGGAGTTGGAGCTAACCCCATTGGTATGGTAAGGATTAAATATGAAAATAAACTACACAAAGTGAATTATACTTATTATCAAAATACAACAAATATTTAAAATATGTATGGAAATAAAAAAATATTCTAGTACATAATTTATTTATACTATAAAATTTTAGGATAAACCGATTTTCTTCGCTATAAATATGAAAATTGATAGATATTAAAATTTATTTAAAATAAATTAAAAACTATAGAAATATAATAATTATTTATAACAATAAATTTTTAACATTTTAAATTAAGATGCAAATGAAATATATAAAAGTTTTTATTTTATCAGTTATATTATATCATACTTGCAGAAGAATATAAATATAAATCAATTAAATTGTATCATACTTGCAGTAGAATTTAATACAAATTATTTAACGCTATTATTTCTGCGTAATAAAAGTTCTTTAATTATTTACAGTTTTCTGAAATACTTTCCAATGTAATTAAAATAGTGAGAAGAACTCTGGGTTTAATAACTTTTTTAATGAAAAAGAATTATCTTTAAATTAAAGGGAAAAGAAAGTATTATGTAAGTTGTAAATAAATTTTTTAATATTTAACATTGCATTAAATAATCTTTAACAATCAATTTAAAATTTTTTGTTTTATATATATGTGTGTATGTATATGGATAATTTATTTTCTTCCAGAAAAAACAATTTCAACTGTTGAAATCATGCACTGTTATTAAACATTTTATCTACGAAAAATGCACTTATTACTTTGATTACTCTATTAATCTTTAATCCTATATCACTTGAATGCACTATCTCTTTTCATAAACAATAAATTTAAAAATTACATGAAAATGTTGCATGTATGCTGTATTTGCAGTTACAATAAATAAATAAATGTTAAACAACTGATTTTGTTGTAAAATTATTTTATACGTATATTCTATAAATTGTTCATAAATAATAAAAAATTATAATGAAACAAATAAAAAAAATTAATAAAAAGAAGCACACACAAAATATTGTACAAATTGCAAGCATCATTGTTAGAAAATTGATTAAAATCGACTTTTATATTCATGAGTTTTGTTCAAAAATTAGTCGTTGAAAAGTTTACGAAATGTCGTCACAGTTAAAGTAGTATACACATAATTATTTGTCCTGATAACACTAAGCTATTACTGATATTACCATTGACTCATCGGTACGCTAAAATTTAAGCGCATGCCGAGGTCGTACGTGAAATTGCGCATGTCTTAAGTCACTTGAAAGTATATTGGCGATATGTAAATCGCGAATACACGAATAATTGATCTCTATCGACTGTCAGGTGGGTAGAAAAAAACATGCAATACTCGACTATAAAAGAAATGCGGTGCGACCATTGTCGTCTTCCGCAAGTTCGCTACTATTTCGTTGAGTCTCGGCTGAATAACGTGATGCCATAAGTGTGCTCGGATCTAAAGAACCTATAAAATCTAAAGTAATTTTCTTGAAGAAATCAGGATTGTTTGATCGCGAGTCTAAATGCGTGTGCATCTGCTGTTGATTCTGTTATTCGCGAGCACTGCCTTAGCGCGAAGTGCTCGGAATACAAGGCATACCGATGTGGTACGTACATCCTTCACATTGTCATAAACTCTTTTAAATTACGTGAATTATTTGTAATTATTGCTGCTAGTATATCTAACGTTAAAAATTGCGGAAGCAATTTTTCTGCTGATTAATAGATAGCGAATATACTTATAGATATAAAATAGTATTTTTAGTTATCTTATCGCCTTTTACCACTTCAAAGCTTTTATGAAAAGCCGTGAATTTATGATAAATGTATTTTTATTTTTAAAACATTAAGGATCTTACTTAAATATTATTACGTTTTTCGTATTTAAATTTCTCCATCGTATACAAAAATAAATTTGCTATTGCGAAATAAAAATGTTTGTTCAGTTTTCTTTTGTATGTGTCATAGTTTTACATACATCAAAATATCTTATACAGTTTACGTTTGAAATACTGACTCATCGATAGATAAGTTATTTTACATATCGCTTTTTGGTTCCATATCATTCTTGATGCAAGGACACTACATAATTAAAATAAAGTTTTCTTACTTTTTAAATATTTATC
Organism: Wasmannia auropunctata; assembly: GCF_000956235.1. Taxonomy (NCBI): domain Eukaryota; kingdom Metazoa; phylum Arthropoda; class Insecta; order Hymenoptera; family Formicidae; genus Wasmannia; species Wasmannia auropunctata. Next base: position 1,546,496 of record NW_012026774.1, read on the forward strand.
CTTATCGGTACATATCTATTCTTTCACAGACCACATTACCTCGAGTCAGTTCTACAACTCAAGCTAGCAATGGAAAAACGACCACGGACATTACTGAAGATGATGATGGAATTAAATGTTTGAATAAACTGTTTCCGACTGTTTTCAGTCAGCCGATAAAAACGATATCGAATCTTGTTCAATCGTCAATATACGATTTTAACAATGTTTTATCGATATTTCTAAAAGCACTAAATTTAAGCGGCTATATGTTACGCGCTACAATATATAATTGGGTAAGCGTATAAATGTTATTTATTTATTTAACAAAATCAAATTATTTTACTTTTCTTTTCTCACATGCATTCCTCGAAATTTAATCTTGTTCTATACTATAAATATAAATATATATATATATATAAATAATTAAAATTTTACGTCTGCGTGCAGATGCTGAATCCGTTAAGGATAGTAATTGGAGCATTAAAGCATTTAAAGGATTTAAAGCATATTTTTCGAATTCCGGTAAGTGTAATGCGCAAATGTATACAACTCAAATATAAATGTCTTTCTTATTATCGTATGATAGTACGTATTCCTTGTCTATAACAATTCGTTTATTCTTCAGTTAAATAAAAGATCGGAAATAAAACTAAATTTGTGATTGACCTTTTCATTACATATAAATATATTCTTTATTATTAATAATAACTTGTTCAATACACATAATACATCACTGTCTTACTATCTCGATTCTGCATTGTACAGTCTTTAACATCGCTTTTTAATTTATGGTCAATCGATTGCTTCGTCGACGTCAAATAACATATGAGAATAACGATTTTTAATTTACTAAATTTATATATTTATCTATATGTTTATAAATATTGTATGTATATTGAATACAAAAATCTTAAATTATTCATGCTTATGACATTGAAGATAATTTGATCTACAATCTCTATTGAGTACTCGGGACTAAATCACATAATCATGCACGCTATATACCTAACTGCACCCGATTGTTAAACGTTGAGAATCAATATGACGTACAATTACTGTAAAAACAGAAATTTTACAATTATTGTAAAATAGCGATTGATTACTTCTCGTGAATAAATATCGAGTATATAACGATTAGAATAATCTCCGAAGTATAGGATATGTTTCTTGTTTTACTAGAAAATTACAATTTAATGATCAATCATAATCTTCATCTTTGTTATACAATTTGATCTTATATTTAAATTAATTTTTCTGTTGCCAGATTTACCTATACGATTTATAAATCTTTATCTATCTATAAACATTAAAAAATAGATAGACAAGTTATACGTTTCTGACGCTCTCTCTTAAGACAGTTACAAATATAAATAATTATCAGCTGATTGGAGCTGTCGTTAGAAGTTGCGATATTAATCACCGGAAATTACAAGAAAAACATTATCAAGATTCAGACTAAGAAGGAAGTCCATGAATGCCTATCATTATATTTTTTGGTACACAGCGGAAACTTTTTGGTCAACTATACATCAACCTTTATCTACTTAAATTGTCTCATAAATGTATTTATAGATATTAATATTTAATAATTATCGACAATGAAATCGCGCGTTTCTTTTTTTCCTGATTTTTTAAAATAAATTTTCGTCTCTCGCTCGTTGTACTCATATTTCTACTAATATGAATTTGCGAATTCGGCGCGAGTAAAGTCGGCGAGATTCACCGTGAGAATCCTCAGGAAAGGAGCAACACGATTCCGAAAAGATTCGTTCCTGTGACGTGCAACGGGAATCGGTAGCTCGCGAGGAGGGTATACCGTCGATCTTAGACAGTGGTCTCGTCTAAGATCGATCTGAAATTCTAGGTATTGGTGGTGTCGTAACTCTTGTACGTGTGAGACGATCTCTTGTGCCTGACCGTGCAGAAGAGGATCATGCTGGCCACCTGGCCGAACAGCTGGAAGAAGGCCACTACGAGGCCCACCGTGCCCACCACGTGGAGTCTGGTTACCAGCCACATTTGAATGGCGGTCGCGCATCCCTCCTTGTACCAGAGCTCCTTGTTGCGACCCTCCGCATCCAGGCGACCGCAGTACCGTTCCCGCTGCATGCAGCAGGAATCCGGCACTCGGTCCTCCTCGGGCCACGCCTCGATTTGGAACCAATCCGTGTAGTCACGTACGCCGCAGCAATGAAACTGGAAGCGTAGATTTAAGACTTTGTTAAGCAAATTACTTAACTTTAATGGCCTGTATCGCGATTGATCTCTTAGCGGAACGATGCGAAGAAGTCTCTTTGAAATAAATCAATCAAACGCAGATCTGCAACAGCTTGCGCGGTGTGCAATGCAAATATCTTAAATTTGCAAATATTGCAAATATCTATATTAAAACAAACCTCCGTATGTATATGGTCCCACATGGCAGAAAGCGTTCCCGGCTCCCTCGTGACATTGTAATGCTTCTCAATGCCGTACAATAGTTCCTCCTTCAAGCTCCTCGCGAGATGTTCCCTGAACACGAACGCCAAGGTGCCCAGCATGAACTCGGCGAGAAACATGAGTATTACCAGACTGAAATACTGAAAATTACGGAATATGTTAACGTTCTCTTCTCGATATTAATTACACAAAGAGTCTCTTTGAGAATTTTTCGAGATTTCCAAAAATCCTTCTAATTATTCTAACACAAGATTTAATCTAATTATTCTCTATCAGAGACCGCGAGAAAACGAGTGTTCAAAGAGTGGAGGAAAAAATACTTCATATTCTATGTAATTACTACTGTGCACGCAAGGTCTTTCATACGTATATTATGTGAACGAATTTATCGATTCGTCACCACACATATACATACTACGTCACTACGCGAATTCCACGAGTGTAAACTATAATGAAAAAAATATTTTACTCTGCTTAGCAGGCAGATCTGTCTTAACGTCAGTTAAGAATGAGGAAAATAAACGAAGGAAAGAGACGATTTTTTAATAAAAATGTAGCGTGCGTCAGCATGCGTATTGCTCCGCGACAGGTTATTCAAAAGACAAGAAAAATTCAAATCACGATCTACTTGACGACGCAGATATTCAAGATAGTCAGATTATACGCTTCAGCCCGCGTGTGCCGCATATTATATTATCACAAAAAGTCCGTAGTGTACTAGTATACCGCACGCGCTTTTTGCAAAGCACGTGTGTTTCACAATGGATCACGTTGTATATACCAACCGTGATCAGCATGCATCTCGACTGGAACCACGCGCCGCAGCATCCGAAGAAGGCGATGACAAATGTGACGCATCCCGCGGCGAGCAGCAGCGAGTCCGCCGACACGAAGCTGTACTGCGGTACCAAGGTCGCGTATCCGGAGTAAGCCAGTCGCAGCCAAAGGCCTGCACCCAAAATTCCGCAAGCGCATAACTGTAAAACAAATTACACGCGTCAGTTGTGCCGCGCGTCATAAACGTATATGATTTTTCGACGGACGTATTTAAAAGCGGTCCCATTGAAGTCGAAATTATAGTAGAAATTATAGTGTACACATGGTGGGAAATACGTTGTACAACCAGAAATGGAATTCTATGGTTTAAAATAAGTAACAAAACGAGAGAATAAATTTTTTTCGAGTATAAGACATTGTTTTTGAGAAAAGGAATTTTAACTTAATCGAATGTGTCCGCGCACTTGACCGATACTTGACGTAATGATTTCTGCTACGACGATTTGCATATTATTTGTTTACAATTAGGATAATTAATTCAATCAGTTAATTTGTACGATAACAAAAAAGTGAATATATGTGAGATAAAGAACAATTTTATTTCTTATACATTAATTTTTTTTAGTTAAGGTATTGTTAGTATCGCCTTCTGATATTTTTATTAATGTGAGAAAAGTAAATTACAATTTAATATACATAAAAATATTTGTAATGTAATGCAGATGTACAGTTTTTGATAAACATTTTTACAATATATCTATTCTATTTCTAAATTAACTACAAAAAATTATCAAAAGAAGTGTAACTATCTTCGGTCTCTGCTACTCATAGATGTAGAAAATTATAATTAAAAGCATCAATTCAGAGCCTTATCACACGCAACTCGGAGCACGCGAGTTCACTAGGTCAATGCCGCGTTATTTTCATTCGATCGTCCGCGACAATGCTCGAGGCACGAAGGTACCTCGATTATGCAGCGTTTAAGCAAAATCGGAAAGTGGAAAGTGTGCCGTGAATTAGAAAGTATCGCGACGCATTTCGACGCGTTTCGACGCGGAAGGAAGATCGATGGCTGTGGTTGACGACCGTCGCGAAACTTATTTAACTCACGGCCGCACAATGCGCCAACGAATGTGTGACGGAGCGAATGGCAAGACCACAGTGTGTACGATGGAACGCTCTCGCGTTCGCGATAAGAATTAAAATAACAACGAAACTGCTGCGCGCGACGCTATTTCGCTAACCAGCAAAGTGTATCGGATGTCGATGCGGTCACCCGTGTACATTTAACGGTTTATCGTCCACCTGTTAACTTATTCGCAAATAGAGGGACTTCTCAAGTTCGGGCGCGCTAGCGAGTGAGTACGCGCTTTCTAGATAAGTCGGCGGTTAACTCGTCGTCAATGACAGGAAATCAACCGTGCGACCAGATTGAAATGTTGACCTTACGGTTAATTCATCGGCGGTACATCCGACACGCGACAGCGACGTCCCTTCTAATCGAACCCGGACGAGTAAACGAGGAGAGGAATGTGCTTACGCGCACACGTAGCGTGTAACAATCCGCGGAAGAACCGCAATGTAATTTATAAATTGCAACCTGCGCGACGCAGCATGATTAGGAAATTGATGCACTGTTACGCGACCCCGATAGCTAATTGTACAAAAGAGCGCGTCCGTACTTTCTAATTACCGTCAATGGTGCATGCGCGAAAAACGGGACGGAACGTTCTTTTGCAACGGCGTTGTATAATCCACAACGTGTCGTTGACCGTCAAATATTCGGTTCGTATCAATAGTTCGTTGTTTATAATATTTACTACATGACATTAAAATTTTTAATAATTCAAGATATGATTTATCTTTCTAACGAAGTATACTTCATCTGATTTATTTTTTCGACTTTTTGGAGTAATGAACTAAACTCCAAACCACTCCGGACTATCTCGCCCAGCCTGGAGTTCGCGCAGTGAACCGTGATTAGCGCATCGAAGTGTAATAAAGGTGACAACAGGTGAAACCGTAATAAAGCACGCGAAGAGGACGTGTACCAGTTTTGCAGCGTGCTGAGCAACCGGTAAACCGGCGCGCTTTATCGCGCCGACTTACCGGGTACCGTAAGTTCATAGCTCATAGAGCGCGGTTCAACGCCCTATTTAAGGCTTTCATCGCGATACAGACGCCGCGGGCGGACGATTTCAAGTGGAATAATAAAGCCCGGGGGAATGGTGAATGCGGCGGAATGCGGCGCGAATTACAAAAGCGCGTCGTCGGTTTAATCGCCGGCCCGCGTGGGTTGTTATTACCGCCGGCTATTGTCTCATTTCTGTCATTTCTGAGCCAATTGGTGCCGCGCGTTTTGCACTGTGTATACGCGCGTATACACGCGTGTTTACGAATTAAGCGCCGCAAACGAAACTTTTCATTCAAATCGAAACGTTCTCACACGTATCTTTTCAGCGCGAACGAGACGTTTAAATATAGCTCAAGTACCGTTCTCGAATAATTCGCGAAGTAAAATGTAACAGATAAAAATTTCCGACCGCACACGCATTCGAGCCACTTCTATTTAAACTATTTCACTGCTATTAAAAAAAAAAGATTATATTACGATTTATAGAATCAAAACGCAGCGTCAAAAATGATCGATAAGAAGACTCTGTACGTACCCAGATTAAAACGTTGAGGGAGCAGAATACGTGCCTGATGCACGTGTATCCTGTGCGGCCCATGATGCGATCCTTCATCAGATCCTTACTCCGAAGGGGCTGGCAACGTTTCCTGGAAACGTATAAGAAATAGCAACGTGATCCTTTTAGGCAAACGTGAGAAGGCGAGTGGAGATCGTGTCGCTACAAGAAAACTCTCGAGATTAGCACCACATCGCGAACTGACGTGAGACAGCGGTGCCCGTTACTAGGTTCAAGGTTACTTGAGCGATCGTTCACGGGTGTTAATTACATCGGCTCGATCAGCAACTTTCGTCTTCCGTTGTACGAACGCGCGGAGAGAGAGCTCCACGCTCTTCTCACTATACATCACGAGTATCATTATGCGATAATTATGTATCACCGATAAGAAACCCACCGTGCGCATCAGCGCGAGAGCCTCGTGATGCACATCACGGATCACCAGGAAATACTACATCTACGTTCGAGGAGCAACCTGAGGTGGACAGGACGTGGGAGGAGGGGGAAGAAGAGCCGCGACGAGAAAGAGAGAGAGAGAGACAAAGAGAGAGATGAAGAGAGGGAACGCGGGAGGTGAGGAGAGCGAGGAGAGCAGGGAGAAGGAGGAGAACAAGAAGATCGACGTGCGACCTACGCGAGCGAGGATCCCGCTCTCGGACGCGCACCGACGAGGAAGAAATCTGTAGGATCGTCCCGGCTGACTGACTGCCGACCCTATACCAGACACAATCCTCGTCAGAGGGTCCCGTGCCGCGATGCGTCTGAGAACCGCGGCCGATACGATTGGCTCCGCTTCGCTCGTCTCCTCTCGGAGTCTTCTAGGTCCGCTAACGGGACAGCCGCGACGGCGAAGAAGCCGTTCACCTATACGCGATCATGTAGATCGCGATGGGAAGTGGTGGAAGTGACACCTACGGAGGATATTGCTCGTCGAACGTCACTTTTCCCGTGTAGGCATCGGCCGTAGTCGCGAGCCGCGAGGAAAGAAAAAAAAAAGACATCCAGCTCTCAAGGCCGCTGCAAGACGCTCCAGTCTCTCGCTTCTCCCGTTATTTCCTTCGCGCATCGCGCCGCTACTCTTCGTTAACCTTTTGCCTCTGGATCGAGGTCTCTCACGCGCACACGTACACACACACATGTACCGGGCAGGCAGAATGCTAAGGTGCAAAGGTGAAGGTAACTTTCGCCGAAAGGTCCCGTATATAAAAATCTCCGCTTTCCTAGAGAACTCGCATTCAGGCGTATAATATTCGCAACTACATCACCTCAAATCATTTCCCACGCGTATCGCTTCCTTTTGATTCCAAAGATAAAAATCAAATTGTCTGCGTATAATCTGCGATAGATTCGTGGAACAAACGGTTTTACTAAAGTATATAAAAACTAGGCCAGATCTGAAAATAATTACGTTGAATCATCAAAATAATGTAGACCATGATGCCAATGCTGCAAAAAGTTTTAACATTCGAGTGATCAGCTTGAGAGTTCAACATAATTATTTTCAGATCTGTATATGGCTAAATTTTTAGATATTTCAATACAATCTCCTCCTTTCTACTCGTATAGACCGTTGCGAAATTATCGGTTGCCCTAAATATTTTTTCATGTTAATCCATATTAATTTCTCTTTCGTAGGCAAATTTCCTAGGCACAACAACTTTTTAATATGCTGATGAAAAAACGTTAACTGCATGAAACAAGTCAAGTATAACCCCACCTAGGTCTATAACGTGTGCTAGAGCGCATCGGAAATTCAAATTACAGCGACCGGTCCATGTAAGTCTCCTTATACGTTAAGTCATCGCGATAGCTATGCAAATAATATCGATCGGGCAATACATGACGAAAGAAAATCGATGAATAAAAGATTATCCCTCACAATATTTCTCACATCAGCTACGGCGGACACTATCATCCACGTTCTCACGTCGTTACGATGCTTTCGTTCCATCGATTGTTTTCGCCAGGTTTTACTCGCGACACGTTGTAATTAGCATACTTAGTGGAGCACGAGCAATTTCACTGAATTATTAAATTCTCTCTTGTATTCTTTGGAAGAGAATGTTCTTAGAAACAGAATGAAAAAAAAACAAGATTGTCTGAAGCTATACGATTACTAAAAGAAGTATTTAATTTCTTTTTAACGCTTAACCAGAGCGATTCAATGACAGCTTTATGAATAAAAATCTTTGTTGTTTTTTAACAAAACATCTTATAATTCTATTAAAATCTATTAAAATATAAATAGGTGAACGTTAAATAAATTTTTACCTGACCAAACGCATAATTAACACCAATGGTAATTCGAACGTATCAACAGTTCTTAATTCTTAATAGTAATAGCGGAAATAGAATGATAATACACACACTCGTACATCGACGCAATTAGCGCGAATATAATTTTTCTCTCTAAAGCGTCTTTCGTTTATCTGACGCGACGATCTATTTCACAGATATTGACAGATATTGACACTTTCGCGCGAGAGAAAGAACACGCCGGGTGTCGCGCCGTGTGTCGCACGAGCATCCGCGAGTTAACGGAAAATCTCTTATCAGCTCATTGCATGATTAATGCGTTCTCTCCCTACTTGGCCGCAATGAGGGCCGTTATCAGAATTGAATAATATTGATTCGCCTTATCAAGAGTTACGCACGCTCTCACGCACGCTCCTCCCGCCGTCGTCGGTAATATTCGTGCCACTTGTCGCGGACGGTCGTCCCGTTTAAATAAGAACGCTCGCGAGGAAAAAAAACAGCCGCGGCGGATGCAAAGAGCGAATGAAGAGTGGAACGGAAGGGACGGGGACCTGATGAAAAAAAAAAAAATAGAACATTCGATCGCGCTGATGCGTTTCTAACTCGCGAAAGACGCTCGTGGACTTCACCTTGCTATGCGGTCACGTCTTTTCCATCTCTTGGCCGCGTCACGCGTCAAGAACACGGTGACATTTATAGCTATTTATACCTATTGGAAAGGTGCGGAAGGAAGAAAATCCCCTCCGCGGCGTGCGTTTCACTATGAGAGGTGTATATTTATATACCTCGATGTGCTCTTATTTTTATCCCATGTGGCTGTGTTACATTATCACAGAAATTCCGATATCCGTGTAACATCAAGTTGCTTTATCGTTACAACATTTAATATTAACCATGTGTTAATATTAATCAAGATAATTCAAGATGATTCCTTATCCTCCTTTCGCCCGGCTGCTTTTCAACATATCTTATTTTACTTCTCATAATATTGTCATGCAATTATTCTTTTTCGATAATAGCTACATTAAATAAATAAAGTTATTATAAAGAGCTATAACTTCTTTTCTATTTTGATAGAAGACTCGCGTCAAAAGCGGTCAGTTTAAAAGAAAAAAAATTAACTGTGTTCTAAGAATTAATTATTATTTTATTCAAACACGGCATAAAAATGTTTGGCAAGGTGCGAGCGTGTCGTATGCAGAGATTAATCGACACCGAAATCAATTTTCACGGACGAAATGGAAGGCTGCGCGAAAATAATGTACATACATTAGAGTGCGAAGGGGCGCACAAACGGTCCCCTCTGCCTCGACTTCCTGCCAATTGCGGACAATTTGTGATCATCTATGATCTCCCCACTCACCGATGCCCGTCGTCGTCGCGTGAAACGCGTGTCCGTGTGGACGCGGTGCCTAAATGTAAAAGTTAACACGGCCCGATTCTCTCTCTGGCGGAGAGCCCGGGCTGTCTCTTTCACCGTTTCCATGTGCCGTATACACGTTCGCATTTGACGCGTCCTACGCGCTCATCTTCCCACGTGATGTAATCGAGAGGAAAGAAGCTCGCACGCGTGTCTCGCACGTTATCAGTCTTCCGGTGGTCGCATACGTGTACGGAATACACGGCTCTTCTCGCTTGTCGAGAAAGCATAATCTCGTTAAGCTGTAATTGGCAGTTTTACGTGTTAATCCTTTGTCCACGTCAAAAGTATCCCAAATTGCTATGATTAAAACAGCCAGACCATTTCATCTCTCGATTATCTTATTATTATATTAATTGTAACAATAAAATATGCTTTATTAGAATTTGCACAGGATTCATTAGTCACTTCGTGCGAAATGTTAGCGTAAGTAACGGACGGTTACATGTCGAGAATGTGAGCTGCAAAAGCTATAATTATGTCGCGTTAGAGCGGGAAGAATATCGAGCATAACGAGCTCGTTGAAGAGAGCTCTCTACAATAGAATGAGCTATAGTATCGTACTTATTACGACGAGATCTTTAATTTCCTGCTGCAATCGACGAATAAAAATGTCACGGTTACATAAGAATTACCGCCAAGTATTACGTGCGATAAATTAAACGCTAATCGTAAAGTGATATGTCGAGGCATGCGTATCCTTTGTCAAACAAAGCCACGTACAAACACGAATTCAGTCAGTTTAATCCCTCTCGACCCTTCTCCTCACGCATACGTGATCGGTTTCTTAAACACGGTATTAGGAAAGCCTTTTTTTTCGACCGACAAATCTGTCATTGAAATTCTTGCGCCGTTCTCCAGGCGTTTACGTGTCAATCCTTTTTAAAAAATAACATTCTCCTAAATACACTGTAGAAAATACAAATGTATTTAGGAGAATGTTATTTTTGACTTCTATATTTTGTATCTATATACATATATATATTTTTATTAAAAGTTAAGAAAATATCGAAAAGAGGTACAACAAAAAATATACATGTAAACTCGAATTCTATATATTTTATAAAAATTTTGTTTTATGGGCTATAAATATTCACAAGATTAATGTACAGTTTATGCCTAAGAAAAATAAAATTAAAGGCTCAATACGTCATTATTTAAATTCTTGCTGGGAGATGTAATTTGACATTAAAAATAATCGTATGATCGCAGACGCGGCATCACATATTCGTGGTCTACACCTAAGAGTCGAATGAAACGTTTCTGATTGTAGTAACCGTAATTTTACGCATTCTAGACCTAATTTCCAAGAATTTCAGAAATTAATTCGAAATCCAAGTTGTTTCACAATTAATAATTTTGAGCATGTTACGACGTATCTCATAGAAAGCCGAGCGGATAGTGTTGTAAAATTATTAAAGCAATTTTTGTTTGGAATGCGCACAATTTCTCACGAATTTATGGGCAAGGGTAATAAACCGAGAAGAAACGATATCTTCACCGAGGAAAGCGCCGATTCATTGTTAAATGTTGGCGCATGGGAAGAGAAATCGACGAGCGACCTGTTCGCACGATCGATCTTCTTGGCACTCGGGGATAACCGCGTGCGTTATCAGCATGTTTTCTAGCTTAAACATGGCTGGAAAAGTGCTTGCGATTTAAAGTGGAAAACTGGATGGAAGAAAGCGATGTCCCACATTTTTTTCCAGATACATGAGAAAAATCGCGAGACAATAAAACTTTCTCCCCATTGTGTCGAAGAGAGGACATGGATCCCAAGCTCGCTTCGCAACGAATTGTATCACGCTCGATCATTGCCGTAGATGAACTACCTCATTTGTAATTACCCATAAAATGTCATAAAAGATCGCAGTAAACTCGCATAATGGTCGCGGCCGTCCGTTCGAGACAATTCGTTGAAAACATATTAATCCTTTCCGTCGAGGTCTAAATCATCTCGTCGAGACCGATAAGGCCATGAGATACACACGCGACAGTATTAAACTGACCACTAACGCGATCATCTTCTAACACGATGCATTAACGGAGAGGAGACACATTTCGAATACGACCTTCAATAGTAATATTTCCAGATAGTTCTAATTCACACAGAAGCACACACGCATATTATACATTTAAAGAAAATATGAAAACAATATCTTGTATCTATATTTAGAATTACTTTAGTCATCTTTTTAATTTGCTCAAATATAATTCCCATAATTTCTTATAATCAAAAAGATCTTTTTTTCGTAAAAATATAAAAAAAATTGGTTTCCCTATATTTTTTGAGTTTTTACCATTGTATCTAATTTAATTAAATATCTACAAAATTAAATTAAAATTAAAAATGACATTGTATTAAAAACAAATGTTTTAAATTAATTTAAAGAATAACATTTTTTTATCTGTTTTCTCTTCTGAGAAAGTCTCGTTTGCCATAAGTTCTTTTTATTTAATTAGAGACGAGAGACGCTTTCATTGCACATATATCACGTTGAGAAAAAATTAGTCTCAATTCGGTCAAAGAATTCATGGTACAATCTGCTGAACATCTGTTGGCTTTACACGCTCGTATGGACTATCATAAAGAGAGAAGAACTTAATAAAGACGTAGTTACGCATTCGTGATTCTATTTTTATTGAAATGTAGAAAATCGCGTCGCCGCCGTCGATTACGCGAGTAATAAATGATGTCTGCGAACAATTATTCTGTGCACGCAACATTTCTCGTAATCGCGTAATTTTCCCCGCGCGTGCATTTACGCACCGTACAGTTATCGTTAAAACTCTACTTCGCGAACGCGACGCCGACCGTATCCAGGTTGTGTTTGTAAGCAGAAATACGTGGAGTTTCATATGCTGAATCCGCGAGGCGTTTCATAATTCCATTTCACCGGTCAAGACGCAAGTGAATCAGGTTCGCGTTTTATTAAGCAAAATTTTACGTTACAAAATCTGACTTATTCGTGCCACTGTCATGACACACAACGAAGTACAATAACGGTAAGTGACTGTTTCAATAATTAAAGCCCCGCGAATTGTCGCGATTTAAATTCTTAGAGTATATCCCTTCTCTTGGAGCACATTTAAAAAATCTATTTTTAATTATTTTTAGAATTTTTTCCAGCTGACATCACCGTAGAACACTTTTGTAAAATTAATTATTTGTATTTAAACAACGCTCGCACTACCGTGACGAAAATAAAATTTAGAACGTAATGTAATTAAAGGGAGAATGACAGAAGTGTAGACGAAACTTCTAGGAATCGTAGATTGAAATAGCGAAATGTAAAGGAAACGTTTAACTCTTAAAACGTCTTCTTTTCCGCTGATTCAATTTACGCTTCCTAGAAGCCTCGTTTAACACCTCTGTCACTTTTCCCTTACATTTGACTTACGCTCCGATTTTTATTTCCGCCACTGTGAGAAAATCTTAAACCTAACGTCTTCTGAAAATATAAGGTCTACGAAAATGGCGCGTTTAACGAGCAGAAATTTAAAACGGTAAACGAGAGAAAAGCAAATGTTTCGTGAAACAAGCAAAAATTTTCACGAACGTAATGATGCACTGCAGATCACTCACAGATGGAATAAAGATGCTCATCCGTATTGTTCTCTATAGAAAGCCCCGTCGCGAGCTCTTCGCCACCGAGTGGCTCACAAAAGTTCATGGAAAGCGCAGTCAAAGGTCGACTCGACTCGTAGCTTCGCGGCAGCTTTCGAGTTCGCGGATCGACTGCGCGGTACCAGGCCGCAGCAACATCCGTTTCTCCATTCCTCCGAGCTGATACCAGGTTCGCCATCTGACGGTTTGTGATACAGACGACACGTATAAATTACCCGTTAATTACAAAAATCAATCAAGGAAATATGCAAGATGTTTTATAACGAGTGTACAAAATTTCAATTATTGGCGCAGCGAAGTCATTTTGAGTGATAAATGCAATCACAGATTTTTATTTAAAATGAAAACTTAACACTCAAATTTTATCAATGTTCTATCAGCGTTATAATTAAGAAAATTAGGAACTTTATCGTTTAAGCGCAAGATAAATATTTTTACATTATAAGTTATGAAATGTAGTTCTGTATAGTTACGTAAATTAATTGCGTTCATAAGATTGTGAATTTAACTTACAAATAATAAGAAATAATGTTTTTAGTGAAAACTAAAATTTTAATCCGCACAAATTGTACAGCAATTAAAGGAACATCTTATAACATATAATCTAAATAAGTTCTATTTAACATTGTACCTTAATTAATAAGGTAACAGATAATTCAATATTATAATTTCTAATTTAAAAATAGTATTTTGACCAAAAAGCTTCAGAAACTAATTATACCTTAAAAATGCAGAAACTGATAATAAGAAAGATATAAACTATTTATAATGATAGAAAAATCAAACACTTTATGAGCCTCATATACAAAATTATACATATAACAATGTAACAAAAAAACCATAATATATTAAAAATCAGTATAAAGGAAAATTAAATAAATAATGTGTCGAACAAATTAACGTATTAAAAAAAAAAAGATTTTTCATTTCTGTTTCTTCAGACTTTGAGACGACTCTTCCATACAATCCAGCCATAATTGAAGTTCTTTCGTGGGCTCCGGCCTGCGTGTTTCCGGCTCTATATCGGCGATTACTTGCTCTACCGGAACTTTCAATCCGGTTACAGTTTGCCTGCTCAGTACAACGGCACGAATAAAATTGTCCGTGAGACTGATAAACTGTTGTTCTACATAAAAGTGTTTGTCTTCCCAGTAAATAAGCTGCAACAATGCAAATTGGATGGATTATTGCGCAAACGAAAAAAGAAAATGCAAAAAGTATCGATTATACCTTCGTCGTGACCTTGTACGGTGTAAAGATAGGAATCGCACGACGATATCGTATAGTGGATGCACCTTGTACAGCACTGCCGCCTCTTTTTGTGATCGCAGCGTAAATTCCTGATCTGTCATAAAAATGAAAACGCGCAAAATCCAATTCGCGCAAATATCGCGCGTTATTCATGTGCTTGAAGACCAGATCAACATCCTGAGTACTACAGATCCCTAAAACAAAAGAAATTCATAAGCTATATTAGTATTATTATTATAACAAAACAAAAAAAATTTCTGGTAGCTAAAGAATTTAGGCTTCCTGCTCAAATTATTCTCGAGATTAAATATAAACATAGATTAAATATTAGTTATAGATATATGCCTATATCATATATATGTCAGAGTATTTATCTATTGAAACGTAAATAATTTTATTTCAAATAATTTAGTTGTATAATTTGTCTAATCCAACTTAAATGAGTTTTATTGGCTGATAAAAAAAATTTTATATCTCATATTTTGTAAGAATATTTAATAATTTTTAATATTTGTAAGAATATTTAATAAATTTAAAATATTTTACATATTTTAAATTTATAAAGATTTCTAAAAATCTTTAAGTTTTCTTTGAAAATTATAAAATGAGAAATTTTATAGGATATTTCAGAAGTCATATTTTTCAGTACTGAAAAATATTTCAATTCGTATTAAAAAATCTGATAAATTTTCTAAAAAGTTATAAAATTAGAAATTCTAAAAAATTCTGAAATTTATGAAAATTATGTAGAAAATCTAAAAAATTACATAAAGAAATGTTATGAAAAGTTTTCACCAGGGACTTAATTGAAACAATCTATGTAAAGAAATAAACTCTTGGAGTTTATAACAATTATCACAAAAAACAACCTTTATGTATGTAACTATTAAAAGCCTTTCTACGAATGAATACTACAGTGTTCCGCAAAATGAAGAAACGCTGTGCTGGCGCATCTGTACAGTTATTTGCCGACCCACATAATGTAACTGAACATTACGAAAACATGCAGACATTATTCATCAATATCATAAATAATTGTGCATCAACTCTGGTAAATAACATTTTAATGCGTAAAACAAAAAATTCCCACGTCTTGTGCGTCGTAATAACACATTTTTATTATTACCCGTTTAAACGTGCAAGTCTTACTCGCGAGATCTCTGATCTTGATACAATGCAATAACAATGAAATATAACTTTGCACGATCTATATCTCGCTTCCTGCGCGGCGAATTATTTCATCATCTATAATTATTTCCCCGTGTTTATTGATACTCATCTCAAAATTTTTTATTCATTTTTTATTATTTTCTTACTACGCAACATTTTTATTTTTCACTTACAATTAGTATTATCATTTTTTATCTTTTAGTATTATCATTTTGTGCTTACGACGCAGAAAACGCCTTATTTAAACAAGCGCAAAAAAAATATAGACTCATCATAAATTAACCAGGTGATCTCTTCATACGCGATGTACTTATTTCAATGTAACGGAGTACGTTCTGAGATGAGAATTTACCGTAAATCGTTGTTGTATCGAAGAGCTTCTTCTTCTTCTCGAAAAGTCTGCCCCAAAGGATGGTGAAGATAATTCTCAGAAAATAGTTTACATCGAATAGAATGTAGAGAATGGCGATTATTGCCACGCAACAAGAACACAACATTATCAGCTTCTATTGGTGAATCTCTCTTGATATTTTAACAACAGCGACGAAAATACGTCGACTCGATGCACGCCTTTTCACGGTCGACGATAGACTGACCGTACAGATGACTCTGCAGTCTTGGAAGAACCGCGGTTTCAAAGGCGATAAAGAAAGACGCTTCAATACTTATCTGTCATGTTGATTGATCGAAAAATCACAACCGAAATTAGAATCGCAAATTAGAAAATTTGCAAATGAATGTACAGACTTCTAACAGAACGTCACGCTTAAACACGTTTGACATGATAAGTTTATTGCGCTGAAAGAAGAATAAAGAAATATTAATTACTCTGTACAAATACGTACTAATAACTTCAATTTATTTTATCTTTTTTCACTTGAAAATATACTCTAAAAATATACTTCTTTACGCAAAAATATACTTCTTACTGCATATAACTTCAATAAACAAGAAAATTTATTATTTTTTAATATTTTATCTCGCTGGCTAATTGGAAATTTTAAATAAATTAAGAAATTGAATCAAGATTATATTAAAAATAAAATTTTTCAGTTCATGTCTTATAAAATTTTATTAATTTTCATCGAATGTTAGGTAAGACACGACAGAGGAAATTGACGACTATATGAAATGTACAATATGTGGACTATCATCGGTGTTAATAAATCGGTGACCTTGTTAGTTCGCGAATTATTTATGCTTACGTGTGCGCATATCCCATTAGTTACAAAACGTGGTCTGCAGTCGTTACGAGCAAGCATAAAAACAGACTAATAAATTCACGAAGCAGGATAAAAATCACGGCAGTTTCTTCTTCTTCTTCTTCTTAGAAGAAGATCAAAGTTCTTATGAGACGACATGTTTAATAGATAGATATATTTCTTCCAATGTATAAAGGCACCTAATATATATATTACGTAAATACACAGGCATTCATTGTTACAATAAATATGTAACTAAATTAATATTTGTTATTTCCCTGCCGTATTCACAATCGACGTAGTTATGTACAGAAAAAAAATTTAGATGTATAGCATATAACATTAATAAGATATTTAAGTTTGTTACAGTTTTTGCTAACGTATTAAAGAGAGTATTCTACATTTTTATGTACACACAATGATAACATTCAATTCAACGTTAAATTAGTGCAAGTGCAGACCAAAGCACGTATGGAAAACTCCACCTCGCTTCTAATTCTGAGGTAATCTTTTGTTATTTAATGCAAAAATATTACACGTGTACAGTTATATAATTTTTTTAATGTGCACTATGTCAAATTATTATTTTGACATTTTAACGTAATAATATATTGATTTCTTGCGCTCAGATGAATAAAATATTATAAAATTTTATAATACAAAGGTGTAACAAAAAATTGTCATACTTTTCTTTGAAAAATGTCTCAAGAATTTACCTACAATTATTATCTCTTTCTAAAAATTTGCCTAATCTATGTTTTAATAGAAATAGGAAGAAATAATCGCTTTCCCTCTCTCTCTCTCTCTCTGCGCGCGATTATAATAACTATTCTTATTCCGCCTCGATTACGGAACATCAAGCTGGTCGTAGGCCGCTTTTATCATTTATTTCGTCGTATAAGGCCGCGCTAAATTCCCGCCTCTCAAAGGTAATTAAATACCTACATAAATTACGATTAATCGCTCTCATTACGGAATTCCATCCGAACGACATCCGTCGTCTGGCCACGTCCGACGATTAAAGTTGTGTACAGGAGATCGCATTCCGATATTCCGCTTGTTACACGGTCGTGGTTGTGTATATTGGTGCTAAAACGATGTCGCCGCTGGTCGTCGCGGCGTCCGTTTGTCAGCAGCGCGTCGTCATCGTGATCGGCTCCTGCCTCAACATCGCCGAGGATATCTCGTTACTTTCCATCCACCTGCTCACTTCGGGCGGCATCTCTGGCCGTACAGGAGATACCTAGCGGCACATTATGTCGTTTAACTTACCCTTCGAGATTATTTAATTAAATATAATCAATAAAATTTCTCTCGTTGGAGGAACTAAATAATGACTCGAGCAATCGCGACAAATATTAATATTTCTTCATTTCGCAACATTATAATCAACATGTATCTATTGTGATAAACACACTTCTTAGTGACAATTGAATGGTTCAAAATGATTTTTGCAGCGTTCTCCAAATAAGATTGTCATTAATTCCTACCTGCACTACACCTGCTTCGACATTTCCATTTTGCTTCACTCCACGATTTAATAGGGCACCAATCACAGTGTCGGCGCTACAGTTAAGAAGTCTCTGCCTGCAAATCGCGATTGCTCTTATGAAACCATCGCTCGGCGTGATAAATCGATGCTCCATGAAAAAACTCCTCTCGTCCCAATAAATAATCTAAAAAAAAAGGTTAACATTAGATTATGTAAAATTAAGTTAAAATTAAATTACGTAAGATTGCGTATTTTCAATATATATATTACGCATATATTATATATACATAATTAAAGCTGCAAATGTCCATTTCCAAATCCATTTTTTAATTATATAATATCTATTTTAATAGCAATTTTAATTGTATTTGTATTCTGTTTATTTGTCGCCAAGGCGATTAAAATATATAAATATTCTCTAAAAAGATTTTCAGTTAGTCAGATTTTATTGATATTGCATCGTTCTTTTCCAAAGAGTACACGTGCTTCTTAATTTTGAACTGAATGAACAAGCAAAAGAATTAATTAAAAGTGGACCGGTTTGAAACCTTGACTTCTTTACTTTGCAATCTCTTAAATATTCTCAATATCACAAATACTTGTACAATAACAAGTACAAGTAAACCGGTTTCAGACATTTCTTCTTTTTATTCTTTTGATTTTTACAATATTACAGTCATTTACGTAACAATATGGGCATAATGTGTGTATCAGTGAAATTTTTCCATTGTGCAACTCGTCAGTCGATAACATCTCGTACTATCATGTTAATATAATCTGATGCATCGTTATACTGGTTTGCTTAAAAAAAAAAATTAAAAATTGGAAATTTTGTAAGTGACCTTCCGAGATGTGATAGATAACAATAATTCGTCGAATTCACTGATTTTTGGATTTTACGTCACAATATCTTCACTGGATAAGAATAGGCATACTTCTCGTTTACCAGAATGTTAAGCTATTCATTAAGAATTAAATTGGAACTCAATCATTACCGTAATAATCTTGTACCCTTTGTTTTTTGTGTAAAGCAAGTAGTAAGTGTATACGATCGCTGCTCACGCATTTACTCTCTACCGAAGCGCGACCTTGTCTCTTGATACATAATTTAATACGTCTGTTAAGGACATTAAGGACAAGTCTCCCCATAAGGAGAACCGCTCGTAAGTTTCGAGACTGTGCGTCATACGATCGCGTGGCGCATTGCAATTACGAAATCAAAATAGCGTTTACTTTGGGATCATGGATGCCTTGAAAAAAAAAAATAACCGTTTGTCTATTGACGCGTTTGCTATTACGCATTCAACATATGCAACTCTTGGTAGACCGGTGTAACGATGCTTTGTTTTCATAACTAAAAGCCTACATGTTACTCTCGAGAAAAATAATTTAAATATGACAGAATGGTTTTTTAAATGAGCAATGTTCAGCGAACGTCTCTTGGAGTGTGGCTGTTTATTATTTAAAAAATGATATCTTAATTGATTAATTACATAGGTCGACAAAGGAATTTTTGTAAAATAATTTCTTAATTAGTACTAAGTCATTAATTACTTGTTGTCAGAGGATAAAAAAATTGTCAAAAACCAAATAATAAAAATATTTGTTTGTTGAAGATATCTACATTAAAATATAGAAATATTATCTTTCTTTCATAGAACATTTTTGGCTATACTATATACTATATATACATTTTTACTATTAAAAGATCAAAATTTGAATGAGTTTATTTAAGAAAAAATTTTAAAAACTACATATTAAAATTGAACAAAACTACTTTTATTCTAAAAAAAAATTTATTTTATTAGTTACTTTAGAATCTTGAATATTTTATTACAAAGAAAACATGGAATTCACACATTGAAATCCGATTATTCGTGCGCATTCTGAGTAATTTTGTCAAACATGAAAAAAGTGCTTACTTTTTTACACATTATATTCTTAACAAATAAATATTTTTACTATTTATAAGACTATTTTTTCATCCTTTAATAATAAAAAAAATCAATATACAAATTAATTTGGTCGGCGATATAGTTTTTATGACTAAAAATCTATTAAAGAAAACACCTATTCTGATTAAAGTTATTCGATATAATTTTTTTTATGTACTGTAAACTATCCTAAAATCGAACATTTTTTTCCTTGTGTCTATGTAAACAGGATTTTTTCTTCTGAAACATTCAAGCTACTACTTATAAGACGATTTTTTTATTTTTTAATAAAAATCAATATGTAAATTAATTTGGTCAGTAACAATGTTTTTTATGATCGAAAATCTATTTAAAAAAAAAACACCTATTAGAGTTATTCAAAATAACTTTTTTATCGACCTGTGCTATTATTGAAACATAAGAACTGTAAACTGTTAACAATCACACGTTTTTTTCCTTGTATCTACGCAAGCAGGGTTTTTTCCTCTGAAACGCATTCAAGCTACACATATTCGCATTTGATTTCCTTGAAGTACCTTAGACGTAATTTTAAAGATTGTTAGCGGTTTGATGAAACGCCTGTAGCGTATAGTGGCAGCTCCTTGCACAACGCCTGAACCTTGAGAACGAACCTCTCGATACAAATCGGTTCTCTCATAAAAGTCGACCCTCGCAAAATCGAGCTCGCGAAGATACCTTGCGTTGTTCATGTGGTACAAAAGCGCGTCTACGTCGTTGGTAGTGCAAATTCCTGCAAAAATTATTATAAAAGAATATTCAATATAAATGTAGGCTTAAATGAAATAAATCAATAATTAAGAATGAAGCTAATATAAGCCGACACAAGATGAAGTGTGTCATAAAAAAAACAAGGTTTTTTGATTAATTGTGTTTAGAAATATATTCAGAAATTATTTTATATGCAGTTTCAATACGTATTGTTTAGTTACTTTATAAGTTCATTACATGACCTGTTCACGTGTTCAATTTTATGTCATTCTATCAAGTTCAATATCAATGTTTTATCATTTTATTAAGTCATATATCATTTAATTTTTATTTTGACTTCACTGCTTAAGTGTTCTTCCGAAAGCTTAAAAGAAGTAATAATTTTCAATTTGGACAAAATGACTATGCTTGATTTTACGATTGACTCTCGTAACGTACTTATTATTTACTGGATATAATTATTACTGGTATAATATTTTATTATGGTAATAATATTTTACTGGTTATTTTGTTTTTTTTTCATTGTACTGAAAATGACTCGAACAAGAATCAAAACGTTTATGTTTTAAATTGTATTTATCTATTAATATATATTTTTTGTAATACACTTTCATCTTGTGTTGGCTTATATTGGCTACATTCCTAATTATTGAATTGTTGTATAATTTTACAATAAAATTGTATAATTAATTTTAAAAAAAATTGTTTATTACACTTCCTGTCTATTCCAATTATACTTCGTTAATTAAATCATGATCACATCATTGAGCAACTAAGATGTGAATGTTATATAAATGTAAAGCGGACACATTTACATGATGATGAGCGATATATAAGGCTTATTCTTTCCAGGTGAACTTTTTTACATTGGAAAAGAAAAGATAAAAATATTCACTTTGAAAAATAGATTTTAAATTAAATCTTAATGAGTGACATATATAAAAATATGATGATTAAAATTCAATGGTTAAAATAACAACGATTGCAATTCAACACTTCAAACTCGAAGATACGTTCTGTATAAAATTATACTGAACATTCCTCACATTCAAAGGACAGAAAGTTCAGTCTCTCGATGTTTTATACGTATTGAGACTGCGTATGAAATAACTATATTTCTGTGCGCAATTGATCAAAAGACATTGTTATACCTTATATAATGATTTATGTAATGGGACATAATGATTTTAAGACATTGTTGATTTTTTTTAACTTCGGACGAAGTTAAAAGAATTAGGGACGCGTAACTGTGGCCAAGCACCTGCATAGATATATATGTACGTAAATAAGTATATACGACAAATCGGTCATTGCATTCGCTGAAAAGCCACATATGAATCATTTTGCGAGGTAAACATAAATAGAATCGAATGCTACTAACTACCTACCGGAAAACGTAGCATATAAATTTATAGCGAATATTTTTTTTACGAGGAAGAGATTTTGCGCATTTTAAGCGCGTTATGGTGCGCAATCAATAGTCCGGATTTGTGACTTTCTACCAGAGCCGACTAATTCCGCACATGATAGGTCAAGGTTCATACAAGAGAGAGATAACCGGATCGTAAGGATTCCTAGATTATATCGTAACGACAAAATGACGTATATAAAAACTCTTCAATCTAATCATCTTTTAATATCTCGTTAATTAATGTCGAATTGTCGTGATCGCATTGTGGAAATTATTGATCAAATACAATTTTCTGTGTTTACTTTTACAGGCGTCGTTAATTAAATTGTTGTATTAAGATAGTCAATACTGCAAAGATTTATCATAAAATATAAGAATATTTTTTCATATTTCTCTCTGACATTAACATTAATTACATGTGTGTTTTCAAAATTCTTCTACTTGTTATTTTTCAATAAAAAGAATAAAATAAAAGGAATCCGGAAAAAAAACTGAATTAATTAATTGAAGATTTTTAACTAAGTTGTTCACATTAAAGAAATAAACTTTTATTAGCCTAATTAATTTATGCTATCAGAAATAGTCATAAATTTTAAGTTTTTAAATGAATACCAATACATGACGGCTAATGCATGATGTATGAGGTATATCGTTGAATGTTAAGCTCTTTTATATCGCAGCTGAGCGTATACATATCACGTACCGTAGATCACGGTTTCATCGAGAATGTGCACCCTTTTTTTGCAGTAGCGCGCGAGGAAGACGGTGAGAAACATGCGCAGGAAGTAATGAAATTCGAGGAGGCCATAAATGAGCACGATGGCCACGAAGACTCCGACCAGGACCCAACAAGTCATCATCCTGATAACCCTGCGATTTGTCGCTCTCCACGAAACTCAATCCGGCGGACAAGCGGTGGCTCTCCGGTCTTCGGGGGTGGCTAGACTTGCGGATATCCTCCACCGCCGCAACACCGCTCGCACTCGCAGTTTATCGATTCGTCTGGACGGTCGACGGCGCTCCACGTCCCGTCAATAAGAACGCAGGCTGCGCTCGCACCATTTCGAAGGATCGCGAACGAGCCGCAGCGGCGTCGATGGATTCATCTTAAAACGTTGATTGACGTCATTTTCCTTCCTTGATGTGTACCGACAAAAATTAAAGTCGCGGGCTTTGAACGTGATTTTCGGACGCGAGGCTTGTAAGACTAACAATAAGATTTAGCGATCGCAATTCATTCCGTGTCGTGATGAAGACTAATATCTCTGTTTACGATTGTACACTCTTATAATGAATTTTTTACGACATGCGTGTTACAAATGTTAAATACTAAAGTTGTAGCTTAACGCGCACATCAACACTAACATTGCGTACGTGGAGCTATTATACGCGTTATCAGCGCTATTGTGTCATCTTATTTTTTTTAGTTCATTAGACACAAGGACATGTTAATAGCGCTGACAGCATATTCCCCGAACGCAGCCTAATTTGCCTAAATAATTTTACTGACAACTGACAATCGACTGGCAGTTATCTCTACTTCCACGAATTCACATCAAAATAAAATATATAACGCCGACAATGTTAATAATTAAATATAATTGGAAATCTAATTTTTTCAATATTTGCCAATTGAAAAATTTCGAAGAGACAAAAGCCACAACGTAATAAAATAACAATGTGAATCTTTTCAATGCTTGTTAACTGAGAAATTTCAAAGAACTATAAAAGTCACAGCATAATAAGAAGCAATGTGCTGTCAGACACACATGGCTTTAAAATTTTAAATAATTGTCTAACCACTTTACGACTTATTTGTCAAATCCGTAATGTTACCGTAGAAAATTTCTAAGAATTCCTAACGTTGAGAAAAAGGCGAGTCAGTCGAAAGAATAGCACAAAAAAGCATGTGTGCCAAGTGTGGATTTACCTTGTTTAAATAGGGGAAGAAAACTGAATCGAGCGCACGATTAGCGTCGGTGTGCTAATCGATCGTTTCTGGAACTGGAATCGGTGAAGGAATCAGTGAAAAATCGGACGGGATGAAGCAACGGAATTTTGCACCACACCGCGAGCTCGCTTTCGATACTTTCGCGTTTATCGTCGTATTATCAGGCGGGACACGTTCTCCCCGAGCTATCGCGCCGCGCGCCGCGTATTGTGTCTTCTAAAAAAAAAAAAATTTACCGTCTACACACGAAGTCCGTGTCCTTTTATTTTGTAATATTCCCGCACAGTGTGTCACTCTTTCCCCGAGATATCCCGTATCGAACGACACTTACAAGATCCTCGACGATCCTCCGGTAGATTTTACGAAGAGGGCCCGGCTAATCCTCCGGCAAAATCTTCCGAGACTGAGGCATCTAGACCTCGGGTACCAGACGGACGAGTACGCGGAGTAATTGATTCACGCCGGTGCGCGCACACCGTCCGTTGGTGGAGCTGGTCCTATCCTGCCAATGACATCTCGCGCACTGATGATCGAATCGTCCTCGGCCGGCCGCCGTCGCCGGCATCGAGAGAGAAGTCCCTTCCCAAAAGCCGCATCTGCGCCGAGGACGTCCAACTAGGAAATCCGCCTTAAGTTGGTGGGAGGCACAAAACGGCTCAGAAAACTCATCGGTTAGCAAGTTTTAACATATAATTGATCTGACAATAAAAACCGTGGAAAAAGCCCATTCAAATGCTAATTTGCAAAAACTAAAAAGAGTGAGATTGAAATCGGCTGCTCGATTCGCACGCCGATGATGACGCTATAATAATCGCGCATGCAATAAGGATTGCATTTAAGAAGGTATAAGAAATGACATCGTGTTCGCGTTTTAATCTCTGACATTAACTTTAAATACTGCTTCGAATTTGTTTAATTATTAATGAATACTGTAATAATATTTTTTAATGTGATATTACATTTGATATTCTTTTTACAAAGTTTTCTTTATTGCACCAAGGATTTTTTGCGCGCAGCGCATTAATTTTTTTTCTCGTTCCATAATTACTGCTAAATAATGAACGATAAATAAGTGACAGATAAGTACATAACATTGTACATATATGCACATACATTAAATGATTGTATTTCTGAATAAATTTTTGATGTTTAGCATCATAAATGATCGAATTTTCGCTATTAAAAATGTTTAAGTTAATTTTATGAGTAATAAATTACCGAATTTATCGATTAAAGACTATACTTGTCAGCTTTATCATGATGATTTTATCATGCCGCTTCCGTTGACATCCTTGAAAAGTTTGCGAGGTATTGCGAGATTATCACCAGGCAATATTATCGATAGAAATGCAAAGCTTTGCAGAATAGCTCGGCGTTCCGTGTTTGCCGAGGGAAGTGATGTTTGCGTTGTTTCATAGTAAAATGTTAATATGACAAAAGATAAGAGAATACGTTCCGAAATCGGATGTAAAGATAAATACAGCGGAGCTATAATGTGTATTACAAAAAAAAAAGAGTTGCATATCTGTATTTCCTCTACGTGTTTTTGTACTAATGATTTATTAATAAAAATCATTAATAACCTTAATGATATACCGCGCTAAAAATAGACCAATAAAAGTGGAAATAAAAGTGAACTATCTATTATATCTTTTCCTTATAACCAGATATTTCGTATAACTTAAAACTTTCCGCTAATCGCGTATTTTTCCTATAATCGTATATATATATATACACACGCGTGTATTTATACACATCTAGACGAGACGCGTCGCCCAACGTGTGTATGATACGCGTAATTACTACGTATATATACTGCGATTTGATTAACAGTCGTTTGAAGGCTGAGCATGTACAGACGCTAATATTACGTTTCGGGCCTCGCATCGAGGAAGTGCTTTCGTGCTGATGTTTTATGGAAATCGCGTCTGAGGCGACCGGCACGAATTCGTCGCGAAATCGCGAATGAGGAAGAAGTCATGCGTCGTATGAGAATTCTCTAAGTTTATCGCTTCTTTCTTTTTCCGTCTGCGTAAATAATTCTATATAATATATCCTGTGATGGAAAACAATAGGTCATTAAAGATCCACGAATATAAACATAGCTTCGTCGGAAATACTAATACCTGTGATCTGAATTTTGAATTCTCTAAATCAAAATTATAAACTACCTTTTTCTTGTTTAGTTCTGTTGGTTGTTTCAAAAGGAAAGGTTTCGACCGAAAAAAAAAATATTGACATTTAATGCTTCATTATTTTGTAAAAATACATGTAAATAAATATACAAGCATGCAAAAATATTCTGTCATTTAAAAAAGGTAAGAAAAATACTAGTGTCATCAGCTGAAAAATTACGCTCTGCCTAAAGAGTGGAGATATTCGTTGACGAAAGGACTATCGCCCGACTCGTATCGGCACAACGGAAGATCGTATGGAATCGGAAATACCGGGACGGCTGGATCCTCCTCGTCCTGGATGGGAAACGTCGTTGTCCCAGTCTGAATACATACAAACGAGTTTGAGATGTAATAATATTAATCAGAATAAAATATGCGCCTTTAATTTCAACGACATGTAATGATTAACAATGTAAAAAATTATAAAGTAATATGATGCTTACGACAAGTTTTGGTATGAATACAATGCCGGCCTCGTAGTTCATCATGTAATGACTGTTTCGTTGGACTCCCCATGCGGCCTTGCTCAGATTCGCGCTGGTGAGCACAAACCAAGGAATGCTTTTCAAATCGGGCGAAATTCTCGTGTAGGATTTAATATGAGGCATCGCACGATCTCGTCCTGTTCGCTTGGCTTTCCATTGGCTATAAAAATAAATATCAAATTTTGTAGAAAAAACGGATCGCTTCTAAAGTGCAAAGACATATATATATATATATATATATAGGCATAAAAATTTGAATGAAATAAAGATAAACGATTATAACTTACTGCAAGTACGATTCTATCCACTGTTGCTTAGAATGCACTTGTGCGCTGTAGGGCAAGCAGCAAGATAAATTCCGACAGTCAAAGCTCTGCTTGTAATTCTGTATCGACGGGTAAATAAAGTGGAAGTGCGGATGACTCTTTAAACCCTTAGTAGTCTCCCTCGACATACACGGAATTATGTCTCTCGACAACCAGCTTTCGAAGTTCGGACCGAGGCTGCCTATGCTGGAACTCTGGGCGACTATAGGCCACTGAGGGGCATCTGGCGGTAATGTGGCATGACGCGACAGGACGTGCGCCAATTTCTTGTGCCCCCAGAAATCGGCTTCGTTGTCCTTGTGAGACGTCCCGGGAATGGAAGCGACGAGAAACACGTTCACGTCAGAGAAATCCGCCCTCCGTACTGCCCATATCCATTGCGTCAGAGCTGGATGCCTGTATTTACTCAAATATCGCTCGAGATCCTTTTTGAAACCCGTTGGAGATTCTCCGTCACTGGGATTCGCGGATTCTGGTAGCAGGCGCAAGTGAGGCGAGATCCACAATCTGATCAGGACACAATAAAGAAAGATATTTATGGACGAACGTCATACCACTAAGGCGTATCTAAGAGTATTTAGACAGACCCTTGTGTCCTGTTTTCCCAGTCGTCAGAATACAAATTGGCAGTGGAGACAACCACCCTGATCCCATCATCTTTGTACTGCAGGAACATGATCTTCGTATGATGACAGCCAAACTTGGTCGGCATGTCTACTTTTATCATGGTTATGTTGCTACTCAATTTCTCATGATCCACTCTGTCGCCGTACAGAATCATCATGTCAGTACGTTGGCCAGCCAACAGATACTGCAGGCACAACCACCCGACGTCTACCATGAAATTTAAGTGAAGACTGTTAACAATTTCTCCAAGACTACGGTCGAGAATCTCAGGGAAAGTTATGGAGAACTGTTGACTGTAGGTCTCCTTGGAATTCTCGACTCTCGTGAAGAATATGTGGTAAGGTGCTGAAAAGGCATATTTTATCGCAAACTCTCCTGGCTCCACGACGGACACCGTGTACCCGGATTGTCTCATCATCTGAATGGCCCTCTTTCTGACTTCCTTTCTTGACTTTTCGGAATCGCAAGCTTGGTACATATCCATAATAGACGTTCCTGAACTTTTATCTTGCTCGCTGCTCCTAGAACTGCATGGAGTGTCGCCGATACTCTGCCGATCCTTAGCGCGATTGCTGCTTTCTATGCTCATCTGTTTCATCTTTTTTGTAACCGAAGAGCTGACTTCTGACGTCTCCAGACTTCGCTTTTTCGTCTAATGAAGCAATTTATATTTATTTGTTTATTTATCTTTCGCAATTTTAAGGTTACGAATTCATTCCCAATTTTACTAACCTTGATGCTTTCCGAATTCTCATGTTCCTCGCCGCTCAAAGCTCTAGAGAGTGCCTGAGCTTCTGCATCCATCTGCTTGAGTTTATCTTGCCTCCTCTGTACTGCTGTTTTCTTATGTCTCTCCACTTTTTCCTTCAAGTCTTCTTTAGTACTCGACGTAACGGTAGACGAAGCTTGTGTTTTAGAAGATGAACAGCCAGTTACGGACAGCTGATTGTCCTTGCTTTTGTCTCTCTCCTTTCTGAGCACCATTTGTAATACTTTCAATTGATCCAACAATTGTGAACGATCGTTACACGTGAAGTGAAGCACCTCTGGTATTTCTATCGTACCGTCCAGCTGATCAACCAATAATTCCTCCACTGAAATTTTAATCTCTGATAATAATGTAACTTCATATAAAATATTGAAGGATACAAATAATCGAAAGATACTTACAATGAGGATGTGACATTTCGCTGAAGTGAATCGGATTTTTCCGATAACATTTCTCCATAAATGGACAACACTTCTTTTCTGCAATGTCAAATAAATAATCTTATTAAAAAATCCGGAAGCTTGAGAGGTAATAATCGGCGCCAATAATCGGCATCACCTATAGAATTCATCCTTGTAAATGAGATTCAGTATTTTTCAGCGAAATAATTCACACAGGAAAGGTCTCGTCTAACTTTGGATTTCTTTATTTCTTGTAAATAATAACGTTCTGCAAACGTAATCATACAGCATTTAACGTTAAAGAAACTGCTAAATAATTTCGCAAAACGTCAAACTCATCCTAGAATCCCACGAACATATGGGAGAAGCGTATAACACGCCATCTGCATTCGCTTTGGAGCTGAAACTTCATAGTCAACATTGTAGATAAAATCGTCATTTTATCCACGCGCGATGTAAAACACCGCATGATTTTATTGACAATTATATTTGTGGATCAAAAATATGAGAGAGAACATGATTTTTGAATGCGCAATTTTTATCGAGAATAAAGCACCAGCAGTCTCGAAAGGTAAATGTAGCACAGACACGCACCACAAATTGCATACCCGCGGTGCAGTAAAGTTAATGTTATGTAGTTTACCTTCAGGGGGCGTTAGAGTGCACGAGGGGCATTTCGAGGTAATACGCAAAAGGCCGGCCGCGCGTCATGTCGTCGTCCTCTTTCGGGCAAGAAACTTTCGAAAATTATTTCAGACTTCTTAATTCGATATCTCGAACCGCACGATTCACTTGATTTTATACTTCTCTTTGGCAGTGAAAAGGTGAAAAATGTCAAAATCAAAATCTTTCACGTGAACTGTAATCGAAATTCGCGCATCGCAATGACAAAAAAAAATAGTTTGCATCGTGATATGTAAATAATGCCCGACGAGAGATTCGCCGCCGCCGCAAGGCACATCGTTCCACCATTCTGTCGCTTGAAAATTACAAGAAATAGGTAAATTAAAAATATATATTCGAAATTTTTTTGCGAATTATTGTTAAACTGCGAAATGAGGAAACGTCCCTCCGATTGCAATACTCGATATCACACTTGCGTTTTACAGAGACGCGTGATTTCGGCGCGTGACGATCCCGTTGACGCGGTTCAGGCATGGGCGCGTTCCTCGAGAATCCGATGTTCCTCTTCGTGGACGACGCGGAACCCATTTTGCCGATCTTCCGGTCCACCGAGTACGGTGATACAGGCAGGATTGTGGAACTAACGGATGTCGGCTGCGACACGGAAACCACGTTTCCCATACATTTTCCACGCGGCGCGTTTAACCGGCGTCGCGGTGGAGCCGAGAGTCTTGGATCGACTCGCGGAATCGCTAAACGACGGTGGTTCAACGACAGACCGAATGAATTTGCCCGGAGAGCAAATAGAAACATAAATAGTAATGAAGTAAGCGAATACACGGTCGAGGTTTTCAACGAGCCGACGCCTCAGATATACCTTCCAATAAATCATAGGGCAGTAATTACGTCCGAGGGAAAGTGCGACGAGACTATCGCGATTACGATGACACTTCTGATCTGGATTTCGACGACTCGTATGCGGAGAATTCCTATGACGATTTCGAGCTGAAGAACGATCTCGCTGTCGAGGAAGATGATAACTACTATATCCAATTCGTTAGTCCACAAAATGCGGTCGTGCATTCTCGTGGAGAACGTACCTCGCGATACGATTACTTGCAGAGAAATCTCGAGGCTCCATTTACGCGAAGTATTCACATATCTCAAAGGAAGAACACTCCGCGATGGTTCGACAGCGACGAGAAGAATCTCCGTGAAATTCACGATACTGACGTTCAATCGAGCGAGCGCAGGAAACGAACAAAGACCCTCTCGAGAACCAATGGAACCTTCGATCGTGAGACGGGTACGTTTTGTTTTTTTTTTTAATAGACGAGTGTAGGAATTATGGAGGTCCTATCTAACATCAACGAAAAAATCTCTATTAAATCCTTTTAATTTCCATCATTGATTTCTTGCAGAATTCGAGCAAACTCGCGAAACGGCGATGCACCGCGATGACCTTCCCAACGCCGTTGATACCGTCGCGCCTTCGAAAAATAAGTTCTGGGACTTTATTCCGTTCGAGAACAATACGAAATATGAGGAACCAACTTTTTACGATCCAAGAACGAGAAATCATGGTGGGTTGCAGAAAATGACGCCGCGCAGAAGAAGATCATATGTCTTTGATTCTCAATCGAAACGCATAAATATTGTTGACTCGGAAGGAGAAGAAGAATTTAAAGAGACGCTGAACAAAGACAGCCGAGAAAACTTATCGTCCAAGATTCCGATAAACAGCGCGAAGCATCGAACTTCGAAAGGCAACGTGGTGAGGGAGAAGATTTTGCGATTAAATACATCAAACGCGATTTCTTCACGCGATCACTCAAGGATGCCTATCGACGAACAAATTTCAAACATGTATCCTGCAGAAAAAAGTAAGAATTATAAAAAAAAAATTTTTTTTCTCCTTCTCTCTTCCCCTTTTATATTGACTCTCTTTACCGACCATCATGTGTTGTGAGAGTAATTCACATGGCATCGGCAGATATACAATTACATAATTTTGTTCACTTTAAATGCCAAATAGGTTTGCTTCTAATGGCAACATATTACATTTTTATCAATAAAAAAATACTACAGACATCGTTCCTTCGGCAAATATTTTTAAAGTCTTGCAATATTTTTAAATTGATTAATTCTTTCATGATGTATGTAAAGTAGTAGAGGAAAATATATTAAATTTCTTTATTTATTATTAAAATAATTAAAAATAATACAATATACTGAAGATGTTTTTTCACAGTGCGTTCTTTGAATTCTTAAATACGTCATATTTATTTTGTCTTGTATCACGTACGAGACACAAATAGATGAATATTTAGCTGATTTATTTATTTACAAATTACGTTTTTTTTTTAGATTTAATTAATACAAGGCCGCATTCCGCAACCAAAGGAAAGAAGAATGAATCTCCGACAATCGAGAGAAGAGAGGAAATCACGAGCGCGACCGTCGACAATCGTCGGTATCGCGACAGATTTGTCAACAAGCTTTCCAATAATTCTCCCCAAAAAACAAGTCGAGCGACAAAAATGTTTAATCGCGTCGCAGACTCGACGAGCAACGGACGGATATACGCGGCGAACGAAAGAGATAACTCGACTTGTCGTCGCGAAAATGCTGGTAACAATAAAACGGATCGGATCAACGTAACTGTCTCGCGATTGGCAGCCGAGGAGAAAATACCGAAGAACGAGAGTGCATTTGCTCTGAGAATGACGGGTGCTTCCGCGCCGCGTACGGATACAGAAAAAAAGGAGGGAAAATTCTTTTCCAGATTACCCGTTAGAACGTGGAAACGCCTGAGAACAAAAGAACCCGCCGCGTTGCGTCCTGAGAGCGACGCAGCGAGCGAGGATATTAACCGAAAGTTTCAGGCAGCGGAAAACGAGGCTGCGAGGTCGAACGATCGTCCGGAGAGGGTGGAAAACGATGACGTCCGCGGAAAAGATCGCGCGGCCGCGAATCGCAACGATGTGAAACGGAGCGGGCGTTTCGAGGCATCAGGATCGCTCGGTTCTGATAAACCAGGATTAATCTCCTCCAATTTGAAGAGCATAAAAGGAATCAAGGACTTGATCACGGCGAGGGGGACACTGCACGAGCAACAGAAGAAGAGAACGAGCGGCAAGTAGAAATCGCGAGATATCTCGGGATGAAACACAAAATATAATTTATAGATTTATATCTTCAATCGATGTCTATATTAAAGCTCTAATCTAATCTTTCTCGATCTATATTTTGCAAATGACAATCGCGTGCGGTAGGAAAAATTAAGCGACACGATTTGATCGCCCTCCTCGACGGCACGGCCACCTTTTCGTTTCGTATATCGTTCCGTCTCTGCGCCTCGGTCGAGTAAGGGAAGAAAAGAAAAAAAAAAGAGCGGCTCGATTGGGAACACGTAACCGCATGGAACGAGACGCGCATAATTGCGCGCGTGTAATGGGGCCGTTGGGTTACCTCAAAAGAAGACCCCTCCCGAATGATACCAATTATGCCATCAACGCACCACGCATCGCACGCTCCCCCTCCCGCTGTCGACGATTCCCTCTGTCACAGCACAGTCAACCTCGCCCGCATGTCACAACCCCCGCTTGCGTAACCACCCTAAAGTGGAGCGCGCCTCGTATAATACCGCGTCGCGATTCTCGCTGCGGGGTCCGTCGCGCGCGGCGATCTCGGGATCGGGGTTAGAGCGAGGGAGAGGGAACGGGGAAGAAATATGTAATTGTCCATATTTACCCTTGCACCCGGCGGCGCGTACTCAAACAACAACATGAAACACCCCCACAAAAGATCCCCCCCCCCTACCCGGAACAGACGCGACGTCGGATTTAATCCGGACCCGCTCAAATATTTTCGTTCTACTTGCTTCGCGACGGGTGCCACTCGCTCACTCAATCTATCCCTTCAAATTAACTGTTTTATACTAATTAAAATTTTTATTTATACCGACGGAAACGATAAGCGCGACGATAATATCTGTTCTCGTTTGCAATATCGCGGAGTAAAATTTACTGAAATTATGCCGATCGGCGCTCTAATTTCTTACGTTTCATTATCCCGATCGGAAAAACAGAGAGAGAGAGAGAGAGAGAGAAAGTGACGACGGGAGAAGCGCTCGCGAAAGGAGCCGGCGAGTCGCCCCGCGCGCGGGCGAAGCCGAGCCGCCCAGCTGGAGGCGGATAATCAAATAAACCTGCACGCACCGTATAAATTATCAATCAGGGCGCGATTGTGCAACCCCAACAGAGGGAGCCATCCGTGTCGGTAAGGGTTGTTACATCGACGTCGCCCACCGAGGGCGAGGGGAGGCGAGGAGAGGACGACGACGGCGGACGTGTGTGTATGTATGCGAGCGCCCGACGACGCTTGTCGCCGTCGTGTCGAGTGACCCCCGCGTTAATAGTTATCTTCCCCGCGTGCGTGGGCGTGCGTGAACGTGAGTTCACGCCCCGCAGTCCCGAAGGGGAGAAGAGGCGCCGAGGGACGGCGCGTGCACGTGCGAGGGAGAGAATCGCCGCCGCCGCCGCCGCCGCCGCAGTAAGGTGTTTTTGTACCGCGCCGTTGCGTGTGCACGTGTGCACGAGATCTCTCCGCGGATACCGCGGTCGCGAAGCCGAGAGTGCGGCGTCGAGTTAGATTGTCTTCCTGCCGAGGGAGAGACGGATGGAAATACGACATGGGATACGCATCTCGGATTCCGCGTCGCTTTCTAAGGGCCCTGTTTGCGGGGATGGCGAACGGGGGGATGATATACTGACGATTAGGTATCTCACGCACGGGATTATCGATCGCGCCGTGCGATCGTCCGCTCTTGCGATTCGCGCCACGCGAGTTTCACTTGCGCTCGAGTTTCCTCCGGGAGTCTCCCCCCGTATATAGCAAAATCCCTCGTTCGGGCACGTAAAGGAATGTTTGTTACATTGACGAGGCGCCCCGATCACGCACGACGGGAGCGAGAAACAAGCGTAGCGGAGCCAATTAAGCGTTGTGGGGGGGGGGGGGATCAACCGCCCCGGATGCCTGCGGGCATCGACGTATCGAAATTAATCGGCGCGTCGGCTAATTCTTCTCAAGCTCACCCGCGGGATATTCCGCTCTGTCCGCGTATACAGGGTGTATCTTGGATTCGTCATGGTACTTAGCTTCACCGATTTCATTCATGCCTTCCATAATTTCGAAGCCTTTCCTCGGAAAACGTCTCCCTCTCTCTTTCTCTCTGCCACCGTCATTCTCATCGATCGCGATCGGTTTCGAGGCGATTTCGCCCAAAGCGGAGGCATCTCGTCCGCGCGATTAGGGGATGAAGAATAAATAATTCGGGTCGCACGTTCCGCTGTTCCGCGAAGCGGAATGCACCTATTAAGCGGCGCGCGGCCACGCGCCCCCGAATGGAGAGAATCCCGGAGGGAGGCTAAATAGTTTTCTATAGCCGCAGGCAGTGCCGCGATTGTGCATCGGGCCGTGAGTCGACGTATGCACGTAATATGTACGTACGAACGTACGTCAAAAACGCGATAGGTACCGTTCGGCGTTCTCACGTTTCGGCGTCAATGCGCAGATACGATCATCGGGTGAGCGCGGCAGCTATATAGGTATAATATATAATATACTATATACCGCGGAGTGGTAAACACCTCGACGACGAAAACGATAGTGGTAGCAGTGCCGATCGGGTCTCGCGTCCGATAAATGGCATCGATAAACGAGAACTAGGGGATTCAGATCTGTTTATTTATCGCGACCCGATCGACGCGCCCGGCGGCGACCGTTTCGCCTCGGCCGGTCGCGCGTAAATGGCCGCGGGCCTTTATTTAATAAGTTGTTATAAATTAAAGGGCTACCGCATATTAAACCACCCTCTCGGCATATTTATAGTCATTCTTAAGAGAGCGTATATACCGGGCATACGGTAATTGTAAATCATCGGCCGGCTCGGTGCGCGCCGCTGCGCGCACGCCACGCACACGCACACCGAACGTTGTATTCGGGCCTCTTCCCCTTCCCCCCCCTCCCATCTATTTCTCTTCCGTCTTTTTTTTACGCGAACTCCCTTATGAATTTATCTTCGGCGATGAAACGACAAACGGTTTTAATTGCCGCTTCGGGCATCGCGCGCTCCGACGACGGAGCGATCCGGCGATCTCCTTCGCGGTTACTCGTGCGATCTCCTTCGACGTTGCCTCGGCGCGTCTTGTTATCTCCGCTTCGGTTCGACGACGATAAGCGCGTTTCTTTGCTCCGTTACCATCTCCGTTATTATCAATTAGCAATTTAAACTAGCAGAAAAAGAGAAACGAATTTATCGCTCGGCATCCATGTATCTGCAGGATAATTATCTATAATGCTTGGAAAAATCTCCGCATATACAGTTGTCCTTGATGTTATCTCAGTTTGACAGATGTAATACTAATAGGCATTCGAATCGCGTTTGAGTAACGAATGAAAAAAAAAGGGAAGAAGGTTTTTTTTATGGAAGAATCGAGCCTCTACTGTGGAATCGATCGTGTCACGCATCGTATCGCGGCGATAATGACCGTTCGGCATCCGGATAGGGTAACGTAATGCGCTTAACCGGGAGAAGACGACGGGTATATCGAGGTAGTTCGATAGTTCGCGCTAACAGCATTTGACCCCGGGGCCGAGGCTTGTTCCCCGGGTTTTGCCGGAGAGAACGCTAACAATGCCTTATGTCGGCGTTTCGCTACTCGTGTCACGCGCGTACGCGCGTGAGTTACTCGACGGCGCGGCGCGGCGCGGCGGCGCGGGCGGTATACGTACGTGTTCCTCGTTCCTGGAGTTTCCGCTATAATCCGATCATCTTCCCGGCACCCACTCTCGCCGCGAGAATCCACGAGAATCCATTGTCGTCCGTAGAATGGCACGCGGCGGGATTTGGTACCGTCGCAAACGATACAAACGATCTAATTTCGCCGTCGTGATGAGGAGGAGGGGGATGAACCCGGGGGAAACGTCTCGTCTGCAAACATTGCTCGAGTTTGACTTGAAGCGCCTGCACACGGGAGGGACGCGCTCTCTCCTTCGCCGAATCCTTTTTCGGATATATATTTCTTTCTCGCCTCGAGTCGTTACAATTCCGCGGTTTACTATAATCCCGCGTGACGCGCGCGCACATACACATATATTGCACATACAGTACAAACACACACGTACGAGTGAATGGAGAACTTAAAGCGCGCCGCTCGTCGTAAGTCATCTCGAGGCGAGGAAGCGAGAAACGACGGGGGAACGATAAGAGGAGGGGACGGGGGGGGGGGGAGAAGTGTCCCCGAAAATCGTGAAACCCACGCGGCAACAGTCGCGCAGTCTCTCTCTCCGAGGTGGGTTAATATATTTTATCTACTGACCGGGAATACACATCCTGCCGAGGTGCGGGCTTTTATACACCGCGCACCGGTATTTATGTGTCGCCGCCTTGCCTAAGCGTTTGATATATGAACTATGAAAGGGGGAGAAGGAATGATATAGGAGTTGGAGCAAGGACGGAGGAGGACGGAGGCCCGCTCGTCTGCCTCGCCTCGCGATATATGTTCTTTTGACAATGAGAGGAGGAAAAGGCCCGTAGAGGAGAGAGTGAAATATGTTTACCTACTACTCTCGCGGAGGAAAAAAGTCACGTTGCCAAACTCCCGCTGCCTCCTTCTCCCTCATTTTTAACTGTAAATTTCTGCGAGCGTTTCCCGTTGTTGTATATATACTGCGAATGTCTCAAGAAAATATCCCGGGAAGGACAAATCTTCGTGCCTCTCATGACGAGCGTTAAGGTGGAGGCATAATTTAAGAGACGAAGGATGATGCTCCTTTAAGTAGGCATCGCGGAAACTAAGGGGAGGAAAGAGAGAGAGAGAGAGAGAGGGAGGGAGAGAGGGAGAAACCGAAGCAGCGAGAGGGCGGTTGCTTGATTGGGTTAGCACTTAGCGCCGTGATTGCCGTTTGTGACTCCTTTGCCATTTCGCTTCCAAGTACCCTCCGCTCGAGATTGCGAATCAGGGAGAGGAGCTGGGCAGACAGCCCCGATTATTCTCGTGTCTTTTTCTCGTTGCGAGTTTCGGAAATTTTCCGTTTCCTTGGGCAAGCCAACTTAAATTCGCGCGTCGCGTCTCTCTCTCACGCGAGATTTTCATCGATCCTCCCCCGCGACAGCTTTCTTCCGTCGCGACTGTAAAGAGAAGAGGAAACGCACGCGCGCGGCCCTTTCCCTCGGCAGCTGTCAGTCGCGGTACGCGCGCACCCGGTCCACTCTCCGTTTCTCGTAATCAGCTATGCAAACGATCTTCAGGCGCAATAAAAATGGAAGTATCTATAATGGCGTCGGTGAGTTTTTGCTCGTAAACGTTTCTCGTGAAATACGCACTTAATAACGGGGGTCGGGAACGGCTTTCGTAGATGACCGGCGTCTTGCGCCGCGCGGATGTACGCACGGGAGCATTAAATGCCGTCCGGTGTGCGCTCGAAAATTTCTCCGTGATATATAAGAGACGTGCGTTTCCGTTATGAAATGCGATAAAAACGATACGATCGCGCGACGCGAAATATCCTCGAGCACGTTCGTCGGCCGTTATTAATGCTCCCGATCGTCGTACACCGCCGCGTTTATACTCGGAATCGAGTGAAAATGAGAGGCTCGCAACAAGCACGTTGTTAGTTAGTCATTACACCATAGGTATCTCGAGGAACGGGCACGTTATTGCCTTATGACTGCTAATGATAATTGCGGCATATACGCGGCGTCGCCTGATCAACATGATTCCCCGCGAGTCCTCCTCTCCGCGGAGCCTGGTTCTCGTTCCGAATTTTATTGCGACGGGAAGGAAAAGCGGTCCCGGGTAGAAAAAAATTTAAGAGCAAAGACCATTGTTTATCGTCCCGTCTCGCCGCGATGCCGGTCGAGTAATCAATTCGAATTTCAATCTCGCGTACTACCTTTTTTGCGTGAGCGACCGCATTGCTCGAACTCGTAAAATATAAAATAAACGTAAAATATTCGCGAAAGATGATTTATCCTGTCGAGAATCCTCTCTTCTCGAGCCTATCTCCATTCTATTATAATATATATAAATGTATACTATATAGCTGCGTCATCAAAATCATCGATCTACACGTGTAACGCGTTTACATATGGGCACGCATATACGTATATTCGAAGAAGCGCAGCGCGACTACGAAAAGGGAGAGAAAGAGATAGAGAATGAGAACCATAATAAATTACCTATAAATCAAAAAGGGAGTAAAAGGATAGCGCCGAGAAGCGGCAGCCGCGGCGAGTTACGGTTTCGCGTTAAATATGAAATACTGCGAGCCCGGCCCCCGTAGTATATTATATGCACATATACGTGCATATACACGATATTAAGTAGCTGCTTAACATATTTTAATTGCCGGATTAAAATTTAAAAGATCGCGAGGCGGCATTTGTGCACTCCCGGTTAATAGTTGCCTCTTCATAAAAAAAATCTGAAGCCTTATGACAAAGGAAGGATTGTTTACGGCACGTATAAAACGCTCAAACTCTATTTTACTATATACAGCACAAAAACAGAAGTCCAAAGCTTTGTGCATTTACGTCAAGATAAGCGTGCAAAATTTTCGTTTCAGCTATTCTTTCTAAAGAATTACATGAAGGATAATAAATAGCGCTATCGATTAGACAGGGATTATCTAGTCAATATCGACTGTATTAATGAGAGACGGAGGCAGAGAAAGAGAAAGGGTCGGCGGGATGATTTTCCCAAGTGTGGACACGGAATGATATATCGCCGGCGAGTATAATGCGTGTGAATAACGATAAACGATATTTTCGTCGATATTTACGGCTCTGGCCCCGGTCGACATTAGAAAAACCCCCGCCGAAATCGTAACGAGTTTCAAAGGTAAGGCGAGGATCTCCTAGCCGAGGGCTCTCCGACGGTTCCGACATGAAGGCCGCGCGCTCGCCCATTAAAAAGACCTTATTAATATTGTAATTCCCCTTTAATACGCGTAAATCTAGGATCAAGACAAGGCCACCTCGGAGACTGTTTTATGGCTGCTTAGGTTTTATAGATCTCTCTCTCTCTCTCTCTTCTGTTCTGTGAGATATGATACTCCGCATCCCGAAGCTCGCTGGGTCTCGTCAGTCGGCGAGGCTATGCCGCGCGGTCTAAGTAATTGGCGAACGGTTACTTACATTAGATCGTCGCTTTCGCGCGACTCGTCCATTTTTTTCACGAGTGCACTATACAAAAGATATCGATCGCTCGTTTAGAGAGATTGCTTCGCATGATACGAGACATGCGAGATGGTGGATGCATAAAAAAATTAATTGAAACATACTCGACAAGGTGTACCTGTATATAAAAACGCGTTAATTTTTTGTAAGAATCACATCTCACAGAAAGAGAAATCCCGATCTCGAGACGGTCGCTCGCTCGGTCGGGGAGGCACAAAAGTCGGCGCGCATACGAGAGCCAATTGTTAAGTAGGCGCTAATTATCGTCGTCCGAGATAATAATCGTATCAGAGGAAAGTGGGGGTGACGGGTGTCGGGGGGGAAGTTGCGTGCCGCGCGCTGTGAATCGAAACTACCGATCATGCTCCCAAATAGTGACCGGCCGCGGTCAGCTTTCGTCCGTATAGGCATGCGCGCGCGTAACCGAAACGAGACGCGTATTCACGCATACGCACGATATACGTACACACGTGTAGCAGGTATAGGTAGACAGGCGAGCGGGCAGGCAGGCGGGCGGGCGAACGGGGCACACACGCGAGCACCATTCCGATCGCGTTGATGGCCCGGTCTCGCGTAAAGGAGATAAATCGACCGTGCCATTCAAAGTCCGCGGCTGCCCCGGCCGGGCCTCTCCTCGGCCGCGCATCCGAGCCGTCGAACACACATCGACGGCTCCGAGAGGCGATCCCGAGACGCGAGCGTCTCTACACGCGTATCGTTTCCGACGATGTGGCCCAAGAAGAGAACCGAATCGCGCGCATACCTTTATTATCGGTAACACAAAGGGCTCGGGGGGAGAAGAAGGGTTCGGTGTGAGCGACGCCGCTGCCGCCGCGAAGTCGGTCCTCTGATGGCCGCTGGTATGACGAGGTAAATTATTTATTCACCGGCGACTGCACGGGTGAATAATGGTTCCCACCTTCGGCGCGAACGGCACCGCGAGAGAGCCCGCGTTATTGATCACCGAAATATCAAGAGTAGGCGTATCCATCATCCGTGCAGGTCTGTTCGATGGACGCTCGTGTCGAAACGTTACATACTCTCGCGAGTTAACCCGCGAGAGTGCCAGCGCGGCAGGGGGAGGGGGAGAGGGAGGGAGAGAGAGAGAGAGAGAGAGAGAGCCGCTTCATGTGGAGAGAATGCCCGGTCGAGAGAATACGTCCGTATATAGATGCACGTAGGTGCCTATACACATGTATGCGTACCGACAATAAAATCGATTTTTCACACGGGGCCGTTTATCATGCGGCCGCGATAATGGGGCGTGCACGGAGATACGGGATAAATATTTCGAAGTAAATAATCGTTAGCTCTATGGTATCGGAGTGTCGAGGGGGGCATTAATAACATCGGGTGCCTGTCTTTACCACCGCGCCACATCCGAACGAACCCCCGAGTACGGCTGAGCCGCGCCGTTTTTCGCGCACATGGGGGATCGCTCCTCGCGCTCTTGTATCATCGCGCCGCCGGCCGGACACGACCGTTCGATCACGAGTGTCGTTTAACCACTCGGCGACGATTCTCGAGTTGCGGTCGTTTGCAAAATTGCCGCCGTGTCGATTCGGCGGCGAACAATGACAGCCGCGACGAGGAGCTCCGCGCGCGCTATACAGGATTCGCGAGAATATATTCTACATCTCGAGGAGAGCAGCGGGATGCTGATTGCGGCTCGATCGCGCGGGACAAATGGAGACCTAACGCGTCGAGAAGGATTGCCCCATCTGGAATTTCCGTATCTAGAAAATTAATTTTTACAACAATTAGGAAACCGCGCGTTTTGCGTGTCAGAGACCGTGGTTTGGATCTCGCGATTCCCACTTTGGAAGACACTTCCCCGAACTAACTGTCCAAATACGAGCTCGTTAAACTGCCGTGATCCGTGACGGGATCAATGGACGGGATTGCAACGGAGTAAGATTAATTATCGTTGAAAATTGTCTTCTCGACCCGACGGCTGTCGACGCGATCACTCCGGAACGCCGTGCCTCCCGAACGAGAGGAAAAAAAAGAGAAAAAGAGAGAGAGAGAGAGAGAGAGAGAGAGAGAGAGAGAGAGAGAGATAAGCAGCCGTTCCTGCAACGATGCCCGTGACAAATCTACGGCGATTAATCTCAGTTGAATACCTTTCCGTGTTGTACGTACCAGCCAGCCAGCCAGCCGAGCACGAGGCGGTTCGGTCGCGTTTATTGCTCGGCCGCGGTAGACAGTGACCGTTTACAAGGTGTAACTATGTGCGGCCAGGTGGTCGATCGTCGAAGCCCCGAACGAAAATCGACCCCGTCAGGAATGACCCCCAGCTGAGAATTCCCCGGAGCTCCTTATTTTTATTTCTCACCTCCTACAGCGTTACCTCTTCATCCTCGCTCCTCTCTCTATATCTCGCCTCTCGCGCGCCTCGATCTCGAGAGCTTACCGGCCCGAAATGAGCTCCGTGCCTCCGGTCTGCGGGTCCGGCGGCTCGCCTCGATAATTACGTGATCGATACGTTAAATACCCCGCGGGCCGATTATGTAAATAAACAGACGTGCGTAGCTAATTGGGTAACGCGCGCGCGCGCGTGCGCGCGTAGGGGAGGCGCGAGATAGAGAGCGAACAGGTGAGAATAATGCCAATTTTTTACAGACAGATACTATAGATCAACCGAAATTTCTGTCGTCAAAGTGTGAATTGGAGAATTTATAGCGACATATGTATAGGAGCGAAGAGAGCGGGAATTTTATCTTTGCCTCCAAAAGGCAAAACAAAAGATGCTCTAGCATTATCTTAATTATCCGATACTCTGGACTTTAATAAGAATAGCAAATGAAGTGCACTATCCGATATATATGATGTTGTTACGGTCACGTTCGTAGGGTGCGTTCGATCGATAGTTCGCTCACGCGCGCGCGCGCGCGGGAAACCGAAAGAGAGAACACACGTTTCGAGTTTAATCTACTAATCTACCAACGTCGGACGCACACAAACGTTAGCCGGCTAAAGAGGATCGGGGGATAAGCGCGCGCGCGCACGAGCGCGCATCTTCGTATAAGGGCGCGAGAGGGATATCCGCGCGAACCTCGGGGCCGCCGCCGGACTCCTCTTGGGGCCCCGCGCGCTTCGGATTCTTATTTCCTCATAAATAATTTTAATGACGCGCCGCGGCAGTTCAGGTATAAGGCCGGGACCTATATGCAGATCCCCATATCCGTAGGCAGACTCCGGTATTGTTATTTATTATGTTCGCCATGGCTCTCTCTCTCCTGTACGGGGTACCCCGCTCCGCGCACACGCGGGAGTGCCCGCCGACCATTTTTCATATCAACGTTTCTCCCTCCGCGCCGGGGGGACGCTGCGCCCTTGCGTCCTGCACGCCCCGCGCGCGCGGTTTGTAGATTTTACACGTGTCGTCGGGATACGTTAGTTTACCTCCGCTTCTGCCAAGCACCGACCACGGCGATAAAGGCTCAGCTCCGAAGAGTCCTGTGAGAGCGCCTGGTAATTCGCGCGAACCCTCCGTGGGGTGACTTCGGCCAAATTCTGATTAACTCAATCGGCGACCGATTCAACCGGTCGAAATGATTGCTCGCAGCAAAATTTCTATAACTGTATACAATCCGTCGTTCTTAATCTGCTTTTCCAAACGGCGAAGTATTAATAACTCCATATCCATGTTAACGAAATACTGCGGGCGTTTTGATAAGTTAATCGGAGTTTGACCTAAGTCAAGTCAGCTACCATACTCAATGTCGGAGAAAAGGACTCTGTCACACGGAAAAAAGAAACTATTTTATACGCGCGAATTAATAATATCAGTGCAGGTACACAC
The DNA here is from genome assembly GCF_000956235.1 of Wasmannia auropunctata. Lineage (NCBI taxonomy): Eukaryota > Metazoa > Arthropoda > Insecta > Hymenoptera > Formicidae > Wasmannia > Wasmannia auropunctata. The sequence goes on from NW_012026774.1 coordinate 1,590,285, forward strand.
AGGTAATACGTATCATTTTTTTTTATTTTGCAAATTAATGTGAGCATCGGTACGAAGTATAACTGCCACGTCTCTCCCTCCTTGATCCCCCGTTTCGCTCGTCGACGTCGCTCTCTTGCCAGACGACAGGCGAGAGAGGGACAGCTCTCATCCGCGGATCGAGATGAGATCGCGGCCAATCAGCGCGACGCGCCGCCGTACCCCTATCACTCTCATCCACACTGCTGACACGCTCGGCGTGTTCAAGTGGGGGAGAGACGCGTGCGAATTGCGACCGCGTGGCACCGCCACCTTCGTGCCCTCTCTCGCTCTCTCCTCTCTCCCAGGAGACGGTGTGGGCCGAACGCGACTGGGCGAATCGCAGCTACAGGGGTTGGATCCCGCCCATTGCGCCCATGCCGCCCATTCGAGGACGACGAGGTCGGGATGACGACGAGAGCGGGAGGGTGAGGGTTTACGATCGCGTGTATACGCCGCGCCGCGCCGCGCGTTCGCTCTACGCCTGTGTGGCGTACAGCATCCCGGTCGGGAGAGCGCGCGCGAGAGACCGGGAGTTACGTTATTATAGCGAGAGGGCCCGGAGCGGACCGCGAACTCTCCCGTAGTTGTATATCATGGTGCTCCTCTCACGCGTCACCGTCGCCGTTGCCGTCGCCGTCACCGTCGCCGTCGCCTCCTCGCATGGCGCTTAACGATCGCCGGCGGTGCTCGCGGAGTTGATATAGCGCTCTCGGTACCTCTCGCGTATAATTCCTTCGCGATCCGTCCGCGATCCCGTGACCGTTCCGTGCGATGTCGCAGAAAAGTCGACGGCAGCCGTGAACGAGGGGGTTTATTATCTGCGCGCCGGTGCATCTCCACGAGTTTCCGGGAAGTCCCTCTTTACGTCGTGCCCCTCGCGGAGATCATGAAGGTACGTACCGCGAGTATATCGCGAGTATCGGTAAACGTAAGGACCAATCGATGCAAAGGGGGAAAAGGTAGAGGATGTTGTAACCACTTATGGTTACAACAATTTGAGTGTAATATATATGTAGCTATTATAAATAATTGAATTAATCACAACAATGACTTACGATCAAACGATCGTTTAACGATCAAATATATTACACAACGTTAATTATCTATGACTGATTTGAAAACGACCCATCGACAAAAACAACTTTCCATTATCAATTCATATTCAATAAAAAAACAAATATCTATAATCTTACTGTAGATATATCATCGTCCACGAATTTAAACAAAAAATTCGTAAACAATAATATGATTTAATCAATTTTGTTGATCATTGTATATAATAGATTGTTTCATCGATATACTCAATGCAGGCGGATTAGATATCGGGAGTTTGAAAAAATATGTTTATTTACTATTATTGATCTTTTCTGAAATATATCTAAAAATGATTTGTTCTGATTTCTTTGAATATTTTAAAAGAACAAATAACCATATTTCGTAAATTTTATACTAGGTACATCAGTTAAAATGTTGAAAAAATTTTCTAATATATTCATTACTTTGAGAAAGAAAAAGTAAGAAGACAGATGAGCCAAAACGCAGCGTTACAGTTTCTATGAATCGCGAAATTTGATGAAGACGATGGACAACTAATATTATTTTGCATCTTTGCGCGCTAATTACTTTTTAAAACAGTCGTATGGATCAAACTAATCTCAGTAATCTAATTTTTATCCGAATCACAACACTGAAACTCAAGTAAAAGACTAAAAAGACTAATATCAATGTTACGATAAAAATTATATTAAAATATTGCAAGAAAATCCGAGCAAACGTAAACTGTTGCAAAATAGGACATTGTGTAAAATTTTAATAAAAAGTTATTGTACAAAATCAATATACCAACAAATTAGATGATTAAGCAATTCAATATCATTTGCTTGTTTTCTTTGTACAAGTAATTGATGTGTTTATAAGAACCGTGGTCATTACAGCGTCTTTTCGTCTCGGACATTGAACTTTCACGATGCCAGGACACCGTTCGTAGACAGCTGAAATAAAGTGAAAGACGCGATGATGAGAATTTGCATGTCATACACTTTGTTTTAGCTGTTTATCATCTCAAGCTTCTTCGAAGCTTCGTGCGTTGACCTCGTGGACCCCGTGAGGATTCGAGAAAACTTAAAGTACTCATCAGAATCTCGTGGCTCGGACGCCAGTCATTATCAACTAATTATCACAGAGTCATATCGTAGGATTCGAAGTCTTATATTGTTAATAAAGTCTTAGATGCTTGCATTCCACGCGATTCTTTGCGACTGTTTGATTTCATGTAAACTTGGCGAATTAATCTCAGACTCTGTATATACGTATCTCGAATTCCGTTGCGTTTTCGCGTCGCGTCGGGAACAGTTATATTAAATTAATGGAAAATCATGCGCGGTACTGGGTACACATGATCCTGATGTGTTGAAGGCATAAAAGAGATTCAAGATCTTTATTTATATTTCCCCCCTTCCCCCCTGCTTCGGATATAAGTCCGTCGCTAACTCGCGCTAACTCACACACCGGTGAATTACGCATCCGGCTGTGGGTAGACGCGCGCATGCACGAGACATACCTACGCGCGAGCGAAACTGTAAATTCGCGTAAGATCACATCGCGCGGGGACAGTCGACGTCCCACGCCGAGGGAGCAGCGCCGTGAGTTGTTGCCCGCGAGTATAGAAGGCGAGATCCTTTCACAGGATCCGCGCGGCGCGTCAGGATTCGCGGCGTGCGCGCGCGTGTGGTCCAGTAAATTGTCGGCGTAAAGCGCGCAAAATGCCGCATCAGCCTGATCCGGAGTTATATGGCTCCGTTTTTTTAAGCGTCTTTCTTTCTTTCTCTCTCTCTCTCTCTCTCCCCCGTTCTTCTGCTGTCGTGATGAACGAAGCGATGCGCGAAGCAACGAATAAGAGACGAGGCGAAAGACACGGAGCGCGAGACGAAGGGGTGGCAGAGAGAAACGCGCGAGACGGCGCGAGTCGCAAGGCACGCCTCGCTCTAGAGCGAATTTATCGTTCAGCCAAAGTCACACACACGCGCGCGCGCATATAATTCAGAATAATTAATATTTTACGTGCACATTCTTTTCGTCAATAGCGCATATAATCTTGGTTTAGTTTAACAATACATAAATTCCAAAATTTGGCAGTCGAATAACGTTTGCTTTGTATAAATTATCGCGCGACACGCGACTCCGCGCGGTCGGGTGGCAATAAATTACCGACGTCTCTGTATGCGCTTCTGGCACAGCGACTCCGCGGACAACGCGATAACGTGATAATCCGCAGCGCTGCTCGGGGAAAAAAAAAATACGCAGCGGGTGCCTCTCGATCGCGTGCCGCGAACGTGCCGCGCGTTCGGAAATTTTATGTGTCTTAAATTTTCTATTTCGCCCGCCCGCTTTATGGTCGCCGCTAATAGCCCGGCGTAAAGAGACTCTCTCGATGACTCTCGGCTTCTGCGCGCTTTCGCAGAATACAATTGGAGCGCCGGGCTTCCATTATTCCGTGTGGCGTCCGTGGGGGATGCACGGCACGGGCGTGAACAACAATGTCACGTAAAGGCACTCGCGCGCGCGTGGGCAGCGTGAAGACCGACCGAGTGGCATCGATGAGTGCACGCACGCACGCACGCACGCGCGCAAACGAGCGAGAACGCCATTGTCACGGCTCTCTTTCGATGCGTCTTTCTGCGGCTACTCCGTCGACGATTCGGCTTCGGGGGGTGCTGCGGCGCGCGGGCAATAAGCGGGTTCGAACTAATCGTGAAACGAATCTCTTCTTTCCCTGGCCGCGTCCCGCGGCCACAATGCCGGTCGCCGGGCCCCAAGATAGACGGCGGCGACGGCGACAATGTGGCGTGCGAAACCAGAAATCGGATGGCAATTTAAATGGATCTCGAGTGGCCGGTCGGGGAGAGACCCCACGTCCCTCCCGCGCTCCCGGACGGATCACGGGATGCCCTAGGTCTATTGTACCTGCAGCATGCCTGCGCGCGCGCGTTTCCACGCGAGGAGCGCTCCTCTTTTACGAAGGCGTGAAAGAGGCTCGTGCCCTCTTCCCTCGCCACCGCCCTTCCGACGCCGCGCCGGCCGCGGCCGTTTTCCAAGAGAGGCCCGCACTCGAGATACACAAAACCCCGCCGCGGAGCATTTATTTCCGATCGCTCTCGTCTCGAGAGACGGGAGGACAGTTCGGCCCTGTGTATAGTCGGCCACTTTGTCAACTTGTCACCTGGGCTCCGTGTAGACGCGAAAAGAACGAGCGTGCATGCAGGGGCGCTCCACTCAAGACAGCTAGATCGGGATCTAGCGTTCCGAGTCTTTCTCACCCCGGGAAGCCCCGGAGTCTCTCGACGTCGCGCAACATTCCGTTCTCCCGGAGCGCGCGCGTTTAACATCGGCTCGGCTCTCTAATCGATGGCAGATAAATAGATCAAGTTCGGTTTTAAGCGAGAAAGGGAGAAAGAGCTGACGAGCCGAGCGTTCGACGACGGAGAGGGAAAACCTCACCCCGTCACCCCGGTAACGATCGGTACGTTCAGAGATACGGTCGTCGAATATTCGGTCGTCCATAATTCTCGCGCCGTCGCGCGCGCACACGTTGTGTATCTATCTTTCTCTCTCTCTCTCTCTCTCTCTCTCTCTCTCTCTCTCTCTCTCTCCCTAATAAATTCCTCTAACGAGAGTCCGTGTGTGCCGGCAAATTCTGTTAGATAGTAACGCAGCTCGCGCATCCAGGCAGTCTACTACAAAGTGTTCGTTTCTAATTAACGGTCGTGTTCATTAGCGACTGAAAACGAATTTGCGTTCCGTGTGTGTGTGTGTGTGTGACAAGATAGGAAACTCCGGGGCCACGTAATTCCGGTTACATCCAATACGCGCGCGCGACAATCGGTTCAAAGATTGCAAACGCTCCATCGTTATACCTTTCTGCATTTCCCAAATATCTATTCGCCCGTGCCGAAGCAATGCGCGACTCTTTTGTCGTTGATTATTATTTGCAAATTTCAAAGTAACTTAATCTACCGTTATTTTTACGTTACGAGTTGACTGAAGTTAAAATCTATATAGTGATTGTAAAAAAGATGGAAGGGAAAAAAAGGAGGCATCGATCGTCGCGCGTCGGTTAACTCCGGTTTTACGGTGCTAGATCGCATTATGATTATTATATGGACGAATGCGCATACCTACTGCGGGAATGGTTTCGCCAGGGAAAGAAGTATCGATTTCAATGGACACAGACCGTGTCCCAGACTGTCACGGAGCCGCAAGGGCCGATGAAGGCGGGAAGCTTGTAGTGGGACCCCTACGGGCCCCCCCGTCGACAGGCTTTCAGCTTTGAAAGTCATACCCAATGGTAGTGTCTATAGTTCGGGAAAAGGGACCTAAACCGAAACCGAAACCACTCGAGTCCCACAAGAATAGGACCTCACGGTATTCTAAACAGAGGCGTGCACGAGAACTCAATACCGGTACGAAATATACAAGTTCACCGTAGGATTCCCTCCCGTCTTCGCGATGGCACCACTCGAGAGAGCTTTCTTCCAGCGAGAATCAATAACATCGTAAAAGCGGGATTACCAGAATAGGTAAATCTTTAGATCCGATTATGTGGGATTGAAGGGTCGCCAATGCGCGCTAATACGGAAATTACATCTCTATTATACTTCGAAAAGATAATACATTTGTACAGCTGGAATAATTAAAAACAGATTAATTGCAAGACGTATCGAGTCTATGTACACTAAAAATGATAAAATAATTATGGTTAGAAACTTCATTTTTATAGTTATCAATACTACAATGTTAATAATAATAATTATATTTACAGTTCTATCAAACAGATATATAGTTGGCACTGAAAATTATTATAGTAATTTATGATAATTGCAACCATTTTTCTCTTTCAGTATTACACTGATAACAATAGATATTAAACCACAGTTTAATAAGTCCTCAAAAGTCCTTCCTATTATGCCTTCAGTTTACGTAGCGATAAATCTACAGAGATCATCTGCGAAATATAAAAAGAGAAGCAGCGCGCCTCTCGAGTCTATCCAAAACTGGACGCCTTTAATTATGCAAATCTAACTGAACTCTCCGGCCACGTTTCGAGCGCCGGTTCACTTTCGTTGTCTCGCTGCAGGGTCTTTCTATACGCGGGCTCTCTCGGCAGGCACATACATTAGACGGAAGAGGTCTAATCCCGCGCTTTACGACGCCGCTTCGCGTGTAACTCGAAGTTATTATTGTCACCTATGACTCCCGGGGCCCGCGCCGCAACGTGTGCACGTGCGTATATACCGCATATAAGCGCGGATTAAGCGCTGATATCCCGTAGAACGTGAACGCGGATAGCGTTCTCTCATCCGGATACACGTATACACGGCGAGAAAACACACCGTCGTACATACTGTATACGTTTGAATGTACTGATATAAATTACACACGTCACAGAACTCTCCTAAAGCGTAAAACGCTCGAACACGCGGAACAACATCGGGAGATATCGTATCTCCTCGCGCTTTCAATTATCTCCTCGAATCTCCGGCGGACGGAAGGCGCGCTAATCGGATTTGCGATGTTGTTAAAACAAATTAGTTCAACCGTGCTGCGCCTCAAGAATTGAATTTATATGAACCGCGACGCGGTCGCGTCGCGCGCGGATCGCGCGCGTCGGGAGATAACGATTCCTACATTTATTTTAACCGACCGGTTATTTATCGCTCGTGTCTTATATATACCGATATCTCTCACCCGTCCCGCGCGAAACTTGCTTCGCTTCCGCGCGCGAAATCGGCTTGCGGATCGCGCGCGTATTATACTTATACTTATATCCAGTTTACGAGTCGCAAACCCGGTAAACGATCCGCCGTGGCAGCTGGTCAAGCGCAAAAAGGGCACCCCACCGTGAGCCATAACGTAACCGGCAGCGATCGGCGGCAGCCAACGGCACTCGATTCGTGCTCGTCACCCCCCAGTGGTAGACGACACGAAACGGCGCTCGTTCCTTTTCAATAATGGTGACACGCGTGTCGGTGTCAACTCGAGCGCTGTGCTGGTACGCGGCACCGCGTGTAAATGCGTGTTCTCGCCTCGGCACCTCTCACGCCCTGCGTGGTAACGCACGCTGCACGCACGCAGTATACTCTCCCCGCGCCCTGCGCGCGCCCGCAACGCCCCACGACGGCCACGACGCATTCCCCCAAATAAGGGTTTCGGGGAGGCTGCGGTAATGCCGATGGGACGCGCATAATGGCCGTTCGGGTAGCCAGTCGCCTCCGAATCTCTCTCGGTCATTATGTTACCGGTCTTGTTACGGTAAACCCGGGGTGTTAACGTCATCGGCTACACGCAGCCCCCTCGGTGTCATCGGCGAAATGACTCTCGAACGAGGGGGGCGTGTCCTCGTAAATCAGGACTTGGGGTCTTGCGTCTGTTTGACATTCTTGAAAAAAAAAGAATACGTTATCAATTGGTTTATTCTCTGTAGCTGCGCTAATATTGGCGATTTTAGTATACTGAAGCACAAGGGTACAAGAGAGTATAGATAACAATATAAAATATAGAAACCAACATGGCGCTTTACAGGGTCTATCATGCGGAATTATTCGAGTCTTCAAATGAAGAGAAAATTTCATTCTATCAGAACTAGAATTATAAATCTTAAATAAAAACGAAGATGAAAATACATAATTTAATATAATAAACTTATAACTATAATGAGATAAAAATCTTGGGATAATCTAACTGACTTTTTAGACTATAAATTACAAATATCCAGAGTTCTTAGAACGAAAAAAAAATCTTGGAAATGTATTGTTATAAAAATTGGAAGATAATTTACATAAAATCAGAGCACTTTAATCATAATTTAAAAATTCTAATAACTTTAAAGTAAATGACTCAGAACAGCGAAGATAGATGAAATCGTATAAATTTTAAATTAAGATATAATGCATGTAAAATGCATCCCGTGAGTATTTTTGGCTACTGAATATAATTACATATCAAAACCCCACGCGAATAACATAGAGAATAAATAGAATTAATGTGTTTTTGGCGTTCTTTGCGGAATGTTTGTGTATCCTATCGGATCGTGTTTACGGACTAAATTTGGATTTTGCTGTTTTGTCGTGTACGCAGACAGAAGTCGAGGACACGAGCGGCGACGGTGCGTGTGACAGCGGTGTCGGCGGTCCTAGCCTCGCCTGTCCCGAGGGTACCAGCGGGCTGGTCGTCGGCCCGGAAACGTCGCCGAACGTAATGGAGTGCGGTGGATGTGGCGAGCGGGTACGCGAGCGGACCATCCTCTGCGTAGGCGGGCGTACGTGGCACTCTAGGTGCCTGAGGTGTAGCGCCTGTGCCAGACCGTTGCACGATCAGCACTCGTGCTTCCAGAGAGGCATGCGGGTTTACTGCAGGCACGACTACGATCGGTAAGTCGACCATCGATTGGCACTTTCACCTGAAATAATACTCGCGCTACTTTTTTGGTCGCGCTATTTTTTTGATTGGACAATTAAATCGGTTCCACGGAGTTGTACGTGTCAACAGAAAGAGAACGGGGCGGTTGGTGAGAGCTAGAGAGAAGGAGAGGGAGAGAGAGAGAGAGAGAGGGAGAAAATAGCCGCTTCTTTTTGTTCGCGTCGCTGAATGAATAAGTGGAATATTTTTGTTGCTGCGCGATGCGCATCGATAGCGATGTAAGACGTACGGTCGTGGAGATCAAAGTCGACGGAACCCGCGGTGACTCGTCGATTGTACGGAAGGCTTCGGGCGCAGCCTGCCCAATGTGTTTATCCAACTGTCAATCAGTTACTTCAGTCACCTGGGTCTCTTGCACCAACCCGGGCCCCGACATGAGACGTCGTGATATCCGATCGCTGGCTGCGCGCCGCATCTGGCGATGGGCGAACGCTTCGTCTGACGTTTGATTTCATATTAAATTCGTATATATACACGCGTTATCGCGCGACGAGGGGATATCCCTCCCCCGCCCCTCCGCGTGTTGCGAACGGGATGAACAAATCGCTCGTCGAAATAAATTAATTTTCTTTTCTCAACCCGCGACGAGAGAGCGGGTTTCGAGTTTTCAACGCGCCGGGCTAACTCGGGCGAGAGCCTCGGATCCGACAGTATGCGGGAGGTCCGAAGGAATCTGCCGCGTAATTTTTTTGATTCGTGCTTTCTGCCTGGTAACGCTGCCATTCGATGACCCGATCGTCGGCAGGATCCCGGTGCGACCCGTGGATCCCGTAGACCCGTCGACAACCGCCGCCGACACAACCGCCTCCGAGAGAGAACCGGAACCGTCCCGTCTCCTCTCGCGCGATAATGGACGAAACGATAAAAAAAAAAAAAGAAAGAAAAATACAAGCGAGCGGGATCTACAGAGTAAAGTATCGGGCGTAATATTTCACCATTTCACTTCGCCTCCACGTCTAGCTGTCTCTCCCTCTCTCTCTCTCTCTCTCGTCTCACATCGACACTGTAGCTCCCTTTGTAGCTCTCTTGAGAGAGCCGGCGTGTCGTAATCGCGGACGAGAGTCGCTCGAAATTCAAATCCTACCCTAGCTACCGTGGGCGTGACGGGAGGGGGGGAGATCAACCTTTAGCGCCAGGACAAGGAATTAGCTGCCTCTCTTAAAGGACAATGGGATTAAGGCGCGCGTATCGGCAGATCGGAAATGTTTAATCTCGCCAGACGTCGCGCGATAGAATCTACATCGCGTTTCTTCCCTTTGTTCTCTATATCTACATTCAAAGAATCGTATACAGGATATTTCGAGGACATCGCGATGGAGGGCACACGCGCCTCTCTTTCGATAAGCTCAAGGTGAATAAAGCTATATATTTCTTCGGTGATGCGCGCGCGGAAGTGCATTATCCCACTATCCTATACTGCAGCGATCCGCAGCGAGGGATTTTTCGGCAACAACATCTCCGCGGCGCGAGAGGGGTGCGGCGGGGGTGGGATGACCACCGGGATAGTCGCGTGGCGAGTATCATAAGATATTCGAAGCGCGCCGATGTACGCCGCAGGCATTCGCAAACACACAGTCCGCATAAGCTGCGCGGCGCGACGCGGCGCGAGAGGGGCGAACGATCGGGCGGGGTGCATCGAATCGGATGCACTTTCCGTGTTCATGAATATGATAATGGGCTAATGGGCCGTCTGGTCGTTGTTTAATTATCGGCCGCGACACTCCCGACGACACGGGCCGTCTGTATGTACCACGATCTGCAGCGGGGCTGTGCCATGCCGGAGGAACCGAGCATCCTCTCGTTCGTTCGTTGCGCATCCTCGCACGGTAGCCGCACCACCTACGGTAGGCGCGAACTCTCCCCCTCCCTCC